>NW_018023171.1:0-1309 GCF_002006095.1 Pseudomyrmex gracilis | reverse complement strand
TATAGATTTGATGGCCTAAAGAGCCGTCTGGTTTTCTTGTGACCAGAACATTTAAAAATGGAAGTTTACCATGTTGTTCTGTTTCTAATGTGAAGGTAATGTTTGGGTGTTGTTTATTGAGAAAGTCTAAAAAGTTATAGAGTTTTCTTTCCCCATGTTGCCAAATGCCAAATGTGTCATCTACGTACCGGTACCATGTTTGTGGAGAGAGAATTCTATAACTTTTTAGACTTTTTCAATAAACAACACCCAAACATTACCTTCACATTAGAAACAGAACAACATGGTAAACTTCCATTTTTAGATGTTCTGGTCACAAGAAAACCAGACGGCTCTTTAGGCCATCAAATCTATAGAAAACCCACCCACACCAATCGATATTTACACGCGGCATCACATCATCACCCAGCCTAAAAACAAGCTGTGATAAACTCGTTGATCTATAGAGCATTTACTATATGCGACAAAGACAACATTCAAAACAAACTTAAAGAATTAATATGTAAAGATGAAAGTATAAAGGTTCAAGAAATTTCAAATTTATAATGAAAAATGGCTATTGAAGCATGACACTGATGTTATAGTGTATAAAAATAAATCCGTTTATTATACAAGTAAGTAATTAAAAAGGCATAAACGTTTTCGACCTTGTATTAGGTCCTTTTCAAATGCAAATCTACAATATATAAATTATAAAAACAATAGTAGCATATCACAAGCCAACGTTTTCGGGTAGATACCTCAACTTTTTATGTAACCATCCGACATGTCAGAAAAAAGACACGGTCATCAGCCTTGTAGACAGAGCCTTCTTTTTATCACATCCAAAATTTCATTTAAAAAACTTTGACTTTATATTTAATTTATTACTTGACAATAATTACCCTACGGATTTCATTTTTGACAATCTTATAATCAGACTAAAACAAAATTTTTTTAAAAATAATGACATAAGAAGGTTTTTGTCTAACAAGAGTTCTAAGGAAACGCAGCGTCACTGGTTTGTCTTACCTTATTTCAACAAATTTTCTGAGAGATTTTCTAATATTNTTCCTACTGACTCTCACACACGTTTAGCTTTTTATAACTTAGACAAACTGGGAAAATTCATCAACGTCCTTAAGGATCCATTACCTCTTTATTCACATNCTTTCGTGGTATATAAAATCAATTGCCACGATTGTACAGCTTCTTATGTAGGACAAACTGGCAGAATGCTACAAGCCAGAATTAAGGAGCACAAATGTCATATTAATAGAAATTCCACTCAGAGGTCTGTGATCACTGAACATAGACTTCAATTGTCACA
>NW_018023170.1:11198-15190 GCF_002006095.1 Pseudomyrmex gracilis | reverse complement strand
GATGTGGACGGTTGGCCAGGGTCCACCCATGATTTTTTTCGTTTAGGATTATCAAAATATATCCATTTTTCATCGCCAGTCACTATGCGCCACAGAAAACTCTTTTTTTTCTGCCTGGCGAGCAGAGAAATAGAGATGTTTAAGCGATTTGCAATGGCATTTGAGGTTAATTCGTGTGGTAACCATTTTTCCTCCTTTTGAATTTTTCCCATTGCTTGTAGACGTTTGGAAACAGCCATCGAAGTAACATTTAATGCTGCAGACAATTCTTGGAGCGTTTGAGTAGAGTTTTCGTCCAATAATGCCTGCAAATCGGTGTCTTCAAATTTTTTCGGTTGACCTGAGCGTTCTTTATCAGTGACATCAAAATCACCACTTTTAAATCAATGAAACCATTCTCGACATGTTCTTTCCGATGGAGCACAATTGCCATAAGCTTCGAAAAGCAATTTATGAGCTGTAGCTGCAGTTTTTTTCAAATCAAAGTAATGAAGCAACACATGTCGAAAAAATAACTTATCACGCTCCATATGTAATTCGAAATAAAAAAATAGCACTGCTCGCTTAAATGAATCTCTTCGCACTGAATTTTATTGACAAATGTCTAACCTTTAAATTGCAGCCAGTTTCAGATGTCAAAATAAATTACACCTACAACTAACGCCATCGAAATGTGAACGGCGGAAACTAAGTTTACCACCTAATATATATATTAAAAATAAAATTATATATATTTTGAAACAGAAAGAAATGTTAATTTTACATTTATATAAATATTTTTGTTGTTTCAAAAGAGTTACTATATCATTGTTGTGCTCGTTTTAAGAAAAACATAAAAGAAAGCATATCGAAAGGCAACCTAGTAGGCGACTGTTTCGAAGAAGCCATCACCGCCATCCAAAGTACCGAGGATAAGGCACATGACGATGCTGACAAATGCGTACAGACTGCTGGAAGAAATATAACAAATAGTCTCGGCCTTATCGACAATCTTATCTCGGTATGTTGCATTAACACCCAACGTTTGGCCGTGAGTAAGTAGCGTTAATCGAACTTATCGAGAATCTGAATCTCTTTTTTGCAGACCGCAAACACGTTGAGAGTAAAATTAGAAAATGTCATCTTGGACTGTTACGACAGCAACAATGTTATAATGGAAAGTTGCATTAAGTCTCGTCTGGCAGAACTGGAAGAAGATGTGAAGAAATTGAAGAAAGATGCCATTTCCGTTTGGATCTACATTACACCTATTAAGAACAATATCATTATGCAAGCCACTAAGTGCATAAACGACGCCTACAATATCGCTTACATAACCTGCGACGGGATCAAGATGGGAGTTCCGAAATGCATCGAGAAGAATAATAATAAGCAGACTGCGGTAGCGACTTCGCCACCATCATCATCGTCAGAGATCACGTCATCATTAGCGACGTTAAAGAGAACTCGTTCCGACGACGACGACGAAGATTTCTACTAAATCGTTGAAAGAATTTATTGCTATATTATCCGACTGGCTCTTTATTTTACAAAAGAATAAAGACCGTTTTAAAAAAGAGTATATGCGCGTTCTGTCGACATTGTAGCAAAATTGTTGTAGTTAGACGTCACGCCAGAAAAAACATGAGTTACTTTTCTCACATGTAGTCTCGTTGAAAAACAATAAAAATAACATTACACACAAGACAACTGTTATTTATTTACCTACTATCTACTCGTTACTTTGCGCTTCACTTATCGTTTTACGAAAGTACAGATGATACATTAGCATCTTGGAACTCATAGTTTGAATTGCGCACTATCTATTTTCGTTTTTCGCGAAATCTACAAATTATCTAATCTAGTTCGATTATCATAAACAATATTAACACTCGGTAGTTCATTAAAATTGCCACGTTTTTGCGATGTCGTCGCACATACATTATTCGATTTCGTCAGCGAGCGAGTCATTTTATTAATCTTAATTAAATTTTCTAATCAGGCTTTACGTAACGATAATACAATCTCGATATGAATCTCGTGATTGAAATTTGCTCACTTATTGAATAAAAACTATTTTCTTTCTCTCTTTCTCTCTTGATACGCGTATCTTTCGATGAAATGAAAAATTATCGTGTTGTTTGTGACAAAAGCGCTACTCATGTCGACAAGCGAATATCGCGCATTTGTGACGGCATATCTACGAAATCAAAAGTTTTTGAACGCAGATTATTAGGTAACAAAATTGCTTATCTGATAATCTGTTTGCCATCTCTTATGAAAGTCTGTTGAAATGATATTTTATCATTCTGTATAAAAAGGCACAATTAAAAATGCTTATTAGTATGCCGAATTCTTCTATCAGTAAAACTAATTCTCAGGTAACGAAAAGCGATCATGAATATCGCCGTAGCAGTGAGTCTCTTGGTTGCAATTTGCATTGTGAGTAATTTTACTCTTCTTTAAAAGTATAGTCTGAAATTTTATTTTAAAAATATTAATTATTTTTAATAATATATTTCTATTTTTGTCTCTCAATATATTTACCTTATACAATGCAATGTATAAAATAAAATATTATATATTAAAATATTATATATTATACATGTTGCACTTTTAAATAACGAGCGATTGTATATGTCTTTTTGAAATCTTAGACTTGTGCAGAAAAAAAAGATGATCGGAGAGAATTGGACAAGCTAGAACGTCGGATACAAAACAATTTGAAGTCGGTGGAAAACGACTTGCTTGAACTGGACGCTATTCGTAGGAAAATTGAGGATATCACTTTCGATAATGTCACAAACGAATGGAAGAAAGAAGAGGAAATTTTTAGTGAATTTGTCAAGTGCTTAGAGAATAACATGATCGTGAGTTATCATTTGAATGGATTGCACATAATCAAAGAACAAAATGTACCAAATTGTCGCTGTTTTTCTCTCTCTTTCATAATTATCACTTAATCTATTAAATAATTTATCTCAGATACAAATTGCCTATAAATCTTTCGACAAGTTTTTTTTTTATTTTTTATGTTTTGAGCAAAGCGATAAAACACGTTAATTGTTCGTCATTAGGACGAAGTGAGAAAGGCAAAAATCATGGGCGTGGACGCGCAACACTGCTACGACGCTAGTCACGAGGACGTAAAACATAAAAGAAAGATAGCGGATGAAGATTCTAGACAGTACAAAGTATCGTCCTGGAAGACCCTCATAAAGAATCTAAAATTTATCGACGATATCAAAGAGGTAGAGATTTTTGTTATTATCCGGTTTTCTTGCAAAACCTCGAACTCCCACTTCGTACCGATTTCTTTCAGAGAGGAAACATGTTGAAAGATGACTTGGGCAGCATCAAACTGTATTGTCACAACGGTAACACCAATGAAATGATAAGCTGCTTGACCATCGAGCTGTCAAATATCGAGAAGGACGTGAAGGATTTAAAGGATGATGTCGATACGACCGAGGGAACCGTCAACACCGTGGCCGACCTCGTTGTTCTGGATGCTCGCGATTGTTTTAAAAAGACTTACGCCGAGGCTCGTTTTAATTGCAATGACGTCAGAAAATGTCACACCAATTGCGTGAATAAAACAATAAAGAACGCCGGCAAGACGAGGATATCTCCAAAAATTATTTAGTAACCACGCTTGTCTCTTCGTCGTTCACAACATCTTCTCAGACGAGACTGGTTCGCGGCTAATTAGTCGAAAGAAGCAAATTAGTAATTAGCAACTTATGATCATACAAATGTTTTTATCTCATACCCATAATCTATAGCGATTAATTGTTAATTATAAGGTTTGTAATGTAATGTTTAAGAAAAATAAAACAAATTAAAAAGTACACAAGAGTATTCGTCTTGCTCGAATATTTCTCTTATCATCCATCTGTTTTACGAGAATTTCCATATAGGGGAGACCGGGGCTAGTTGTGACACGGGGTTAGTTGTCAAACTGCTATTATCTTGCTTACTAAATCTTGGAAAATATTCTTTTTTTTATTGTA
>NW_018023170.1:8215-10903 GCF_002006095.1 Pseudomyrmex gracilis | reverse complement strand
TAAAATGAACGTTTGGGATAAGTTGACTCAAATTGAGACGGGATAAGTTGTCACACGGTGAACATGCGCGAAAAAGTAATCGCAGTGATTGTTATGCGTCGTTATAACTTTTTCAGTACCTGTCATTGTTTTTTTTTATTAAAGATTAGATTATTAATTATGTTTTATAGTTTTTAACTGATTTAGTATTGTGAAATCATTTAAACTTGTTTTTTTTTATATATATGATTATTAATATTGTATAAATACTTTATACTTAATGTATAATGTTATTTACTCTCAATAAATTTAATAAAATAAAAAACAAAAATTTTATTTTATTGTTTCTCTGTATAAAAAACATGTGACAATTAACCCTGGGTATGGGGCAGGTTGACAAATCTGCGCGATTGTACTTAACATTCAAATACTCTTTTGTGTAAAGATATATAAGAATAATATTTGTTTTTTCTTGAAGCTAAAGGATGTGACTATTATATAATGTACCTAATATTACATAATATTGCGTACATTTTTTTTTTTTACAATCTATTTTGGATGTTACTTTGTGCCCCGGTCTCCCCTACATACTTAGTGATAATAATCGCGGCGGTTTATCTTCACACAAAAATTAATTTTAATCTCAATCTCAATCTCAATCTCACTCTCTCTTCTATCGGGTAAAGTTTAACAACTTGTAAAATTAAAAGCGATATACATATCTATTATTCGATTTGAACATGACGTTGCATTAAACCCTCTCGTGTTCGCGATTAAAATATCGCGTTAAGAGCAACTTATAATCCGTCGAATAAAAGGCAGTACGAGTATTATACACAATGTTAGTGTATTGTCTTTATTGTATAATAACATAAAATCAGACGTTTTGATCAATTTTTGTGATCTTCATCAGTGACAGTCAATACAATTCAAGAAACAGAAGACATATCACCCTCTTGCAAAACATTATCGTGTGATGTATTATATAAAGATGTTGTTATAACACGTTTTGACTGATAACGAGACAACAGTAATATCACAAGTCTAAGATTTCGAAAAGACGTATACAATGTCGCTCGTTATTTAAAAGTGCAACATGTATAATATATAATATTTTAATATATAATATTTCATTTTATACATTGCATTGTATAAGGTAAAAATATTGACCCACACAGCAAAGTGTGTATATCTGAGATCTAAATCAGATGTTGTGCGCCAAATTTTGTATTTAAAGTTAAGGTATGATGAGGCCATTGAGCAATGTGATGAGACATCACTGTCATTGCTCAATGACCTAGATAAGTTGCAGGAAGGCAGCAGTTCTAGGAAGAACTGCTGGTTGCCACAGGGTGCGACACATCGCCGCATTGTCCGAAGTGCAACGCAGCATGTGTCGACACCGGCACCGGTAACTAGCACGGTTGCTAGAACCGGTGAGCCTGCTGAATCAGCGCGATCGATCTACTATAAATCGATCGCGTGGATGAAGCAGGAGGAGAAACCGTGATTAGACTGCTAGCTCAATGTGTGGCTCCGCAAGCCGGAAAGTTTACCACAGTGAGAAACAGCCGTGTAAAAAACAAAAGGAACGTTGTAATCGGAGCAATAAAGATAAGATTACAAGTTCGTGATCAGAACCTCATCTTTATCACCCGACCTTCCTCGACATCCAACACAGATATCTCAGTGATATCTGACTAGTATTTACGCAATCAGATATTCTGATATTCAGATATCTTCCAGATATCTTTATGGTATATTTTGCTGTGTGGGGAGAGACAAAAATGGAAATATATTATTAAAAATAATTAATATTTTTAAAATAAAATTTCAGACTATACTTTTAAAGAAGAGTAAAATTACTCACAATGCAAATTGCAACCAAGAGACTCACTGCTACGGCGATATTCATGATCGCTTTTCGTTACCTGAGAATTAGTTTTACTGATAGAAGAATTCGGCATACTAATAAGCATTTTTAATTGTGCCTTTTTATACAGAATGATAAAATATCATTTCAACAGACTTTCATAAGAGATGGCAAACAGATTATCAGATAAGCAATTTTGTTACCTAATAATCTGCGTTCAAAAACTTTTGATTTCGTAGATATGCCGTCACAAATGCGCGATATTCGCTTGTCGACATGAGTAGCGCTTTTGTCACAAACAACACGATAATTTTTCATTTCATCGAAAGATACGCGTATCAAGAGAGAAAGAGAGAAAGAAAATAGTTTTTATTCAATAAGTGAGCAAATTTCAATCACGAGATTCATATCGAGATTGTATTATCGTTACGTAAAGCCTGATTAGAAAATTTAATTAAGATTAATAAAATGACTCGCTCGCTGACGAAATCGAATAATGTATGTGCGACGACATCGCAAAAACGTGGCAATTTTAATGAACTACCGAGTGTTAATATTGTTTATGATAATCGAACTAGATTAGATAATTTGTAGATTTCGCGAAAAACGAAAATAGATAGTGCGCAATTCAAACTATGAGTTCCAAGATGCTAATGTATCATCTGTACTTTTGTAAAACGATAAGTGAAGCGCAAAGTAACGAGTAGATAGTAGGTAAATAAATAACAGTTGTCTTGTGTGTAATGTTATTTTTATTGTTTTTCAACGAGACTACATGTGAGAAAAGTAACTCATGTTTTTTCTGGCGTGACGTCTAACTACAACAATTTTGCTAC
>NW_018023170.1:0-6180 GCF_002006095.1 Pseudomyrmex gracilis | reverse complement strand
CATCTGATAATCGTGCACGCCTATAGAGTCCGATCATCGCTCCCCGCGCCTTTATTGGTTCACATTTATTAATTCATATCTCAATAAATATTGCGAATTTTGCAAAATGGTATATAACTTTTCTGTTCAGAATAACTCGATCTACCTACACACGTCGGCTTAATAGTTCATTGTCAGACACCCTGTATATACATATAATTGTATCTTTTTTATTGAATGAGAAATTTCTGTAAATAAGTTAAATAAACTAAATTAATGCAGGTTATAAAAGCAATGTTTTCTATTTTTAATACTATAAGATAATATATTTTTAATATTAAGAAAATATAAATCTAATATATAAAGATGTAATAATAATAATATGTAATTTATATGTAATAAATATATGTAATTTCTCAACCGCTTTAATTAATTGTGTATAAGAAAGTGAGTGGCAATACGACCAAGCACCAAAAGTTGCTTTTTTCAATCAAATATTCTTTTTAAAAAATGTATCATCTTTGACTTGAATCTATATAATTATTTTTATTTATTTAAAACATCACAAAAATATATTTTAAAGTTGCTTCTCTCTCAACGTTAACAAATCTTCTTAATATGTAATTAATGTTCTAAATAATAATTATTTATTTACTTTTGGTTTAATTCAATGTTTAAACTTTTTCAAAATAACATAATATAATTTATTATAAAAATAGAAAAGTATAGAGAAAAAAGGAGTGAAAAATATAAAATATTATAAAAACAGTTTTTTTCAAGTTCTATGAAAAGTAAGGAAAAGAAAAAAGAAAAAAGAGGATAAGAAAAACATTTAGATTTATCTAACTGCTTCATGTGAATGCATATAAGAAAATGTGTGGCGATATGAGCAATTATTAGAAAATTGCTTTTTGTAATCAATTCTTGTTTCTAAAAACTATATCATTCTTTACTTATATGTATGTTTTTAGTTATTTAAAAAAATTACAAATATATCTAAGAGTTTGACTCTTAAGATTAAAAAACTACTTAATATGTAAGTACGTTTCTTAATATGTAATTAATAAATAGTAAGTAAATAATAATAAGTTTTTAATTTTAATTTAAATTAATTTTTAAACTTTTTGTCAATATAAAAATATAAGTTATTATAAAAATAGTAGATTACATTAAAAAGAAACAAAACAAAATATAAAATATTATAAAAAAAAATTTTTCAAAAGTTCTAAAAAAAGTGAGGTAAAGAAAAAAGAAACAAGAGAAGTAAAAAGAGAAAAGAAAAACATTCAATCTTATCCACTTGGTTTAGTTAATTCCATATAAGAAAATAAGTGGCAATACGAGCAATCAACAGAAAGCTGTTTTTTGTAATTTTTTCTAAATATAAATTAAGTATTTTATTTTAATTTAATTTAATTTTTAAACTTTTTCATTATACAATTATAATTGATTGTAAAAATAGTTAATTATATAAAAAGAAGAAGAGAAAAATATAAAATATTATGAAAAATAGAACATTTCACAAGTTCTATAGAAAGTAAAAAAAAATAGAAAAGAGAAAAAAGTATTAAAAAGAGTTGGAAAATAAGTCAGTGAATATTATATTTTCTACATGTCAACGGCAATAAACATAATACTATGCATAACTTTTGAATATTATGATGTTCACATATGTATATATATAATATTCATAAATGCATACCTTGTTTTCTTAGGGGATTGATTTTTGATCATTTTTTGAAACTGTAGCTTTAAGCATATTCAATCAATAGTCACGTATATATATTTATATATTTGTTGTATTTATTAAACAACTAACAATTTGAAATAACAGGAGAAATAAACTGTTATGTTTTTTGATGTTTACAAAGAAATTAATGAACTTGTATTTAAGAACTGAATTAAACTATTTGAATTATGATTCAAAATCACATATAACAAAAGTCAGTTTAAATATGAAACATATTTAACATAAAGTAAATATTTTTTTAGATTAAACATAAAACATTCCTTGCTGTTAATTAACCTAGAAAAAAATGTATAATATACATAAATTACATAAACTTATAATAAATATGTTTATGTTGATTTTTATTTTTTATTTAAATATATACAAATATTATGCAATTTATACATACACGTAATTTAAAGATATATATGTGTATATGTAAAAACTCTTAGTGGAATATTTTGTAATAATATTGTATGTAATAATAACTTTATGGCTAATTAGCTCAGTTATAGCATTAAAAAATGAAAATATTCTAAATATTAAGTAGTCAATATAAATGAAATAGTTTTGTTAAATATAGAACATATCTTCCTGTTAATTGACATTATAAGAAAAGATTTTAATACATAAAAATTAACTTAATGAAAACTTCAAGAAATATTTTTTATATTTCAAAAGTAGTTATAATGATATTATTATGTAAATAAAATTTGTATTACTTACATTATTTATATTTATTTTTATTTTGTATTTAAATTATTATATACAACTTATTTTGCTTGGTACTTCTGAGCAAGTATTAGCGTTAATTCTTTTTGTAATAAGTTTTGTGCCTTGTAAACGCTGCATGAAAGACATTGTTTAGCTCTTATTTATTAATTTTATGTTAGACATTTTGTCTACATCCAAATATAAAATATCGTCTATAAAAAATTAAATTTATAATGATAATGAAAGGATGTAATTATTTTTACAAACCTCAAAAGTTAATGTTTTATAACTAACTTATATTTTTTACATATCCTTTGATTTTAACTTCTTGTCCTTTATCAAAATAGTTTCTATGTTCATAATCTATGACTTGTATATCTAACTTATAAGTACCATCGGTGATGAATCCAGAGCCATACGTTTTATAGTTATTGGAAAATGTATGTAAATTAGTTTTTATAAAACCACGTACAACTGAAATATATGTAGCTATATCTTTGTTAACTTTTGTCTATACGCGCCTTCAATTATATTTACTATCTGGACAAGTCGCTCTTTTAAAGGAATGACTACGTCAAGGTGAGCCACAAATTAGTTCCTTTATCGTTTATTCTTTTTTTTATTGTATAAATTCATCACTTTATGTATTCAAATGGGCATTTTTCAGTTAATAGGCCGCTGTTTCAAGGCCGCTTTAATAAGTTTAGTGCCGGAGATGCCGAAAACCATTGATATTGGAAGACCAAACAGTTCGCAACCATATCTGTCTGCTTTCATGCTTGTCGAGTTTCTTATCAACATTGCTAGTAGTTCCAGTATGTGTGCATTATATACTACCATGATCAAAAAATAACCGGAATTTATTCATAAAAAGAAAAGTACATGTTTATTCTTCAAAATTCAAGTTGTCCCCTTCAAAGTAGTCCCCGTCAGCTGCGATGCACTTGTGCCAGCGTTTGATCCACCTCTCGAAGCTTTTCTGGAAGTCGGTTTTTGGTATAGCCATTAGTGCCTCCAGCGATTTTAGCTTTATTGCCTCCACACTCTCAAAACGAGTTCCTCGTAGTGGTTTTTTGAGTCGATCGAATAGGAAGAAGTCACATGGTGCCAGATCAAGTGAATTGGGCGGTTGTTGAATGGTATTGGTGTTGTTTTTGACGAGAAACTCACGAGAATTTTTGCACGAAATTCAGTTCTTTTGGCACCAATCTCGCAGTAACTCGCCTCAGACCCAAATCCTCACGCAAAATGCTCTGAACGGATCCGAATGATATGTTGGTGGTCTCAGCTATCTCCCTTATCGTCAATTTGCAATTTTCGATTAACAATTGTCGGATTTCATCGACGTTTTCATCAGTTTTCGATGTCGATGGCCTCCCAGGACGAGCATCGTCCTCAACAGCCTCACGACCACTTTTAAAGCGTTCATACCACTGGTACACCTGTGTTTTCAATAGAGTATCGTTACCATAACACTTTTGTAACATTTAATTTCATTTTTATAGCAAAATTTAATGCAAGAACGTTGTTCAAGTTTTGAATCCATTGTAAAAATCGCCGCGACGTAAAAACTTGATGTAAAGAAATCACTGTCATAAAGGTAAATAAACAGCTGATAAGCAGAAGCTTGGCATGGGTGTCCGTAACAGTGCTGTCAACGTGACACAAACAACAGAATTCTAAACCAATAAGCCCGCAAGATTTAAATTAAAAATTCCGGTTATTTTTTTATCATGGTAGTATATACCTTACACATTTCGATTGCACACAATTGTAAGATTGATATATTATTTTAGGATAATCCCCCTCCCTCAGAATACGGTATTTTGTGTTTAAGTAATGAGAAGCTTGCTGAATGCGGTTCAACCATNGAGATAAAGGAGGGAGCGTTGTCGAAAAAAGATGAAGCCTAGTCAGCCATGTTTATATGAGCCACTAGTACTGCCATCTGTTAGAACTTCACAATACTTTGATGGAATAATGCCCAGAATGATATTTTAAGAAATCTAATAAACATATTTACTTAAAAAACTAACAAAAAAAATGTAATAAATATTAATTATAGATATTATATTATAGATATGTATAACATTTAATAAATATAAGTAACTAAATAAGTAAATGAAAAAAATAACTTATAAACATAATTTACTGTTCTGCAAATAATATTAATTTATTATAAAAATGTCTCTTGCTTACATTATTATTCTTATTATTCTGTTTTACAATAGAAAAAAAACTTGTCTGTACATATTTTATTATAATACTTTTAATTAAATTTATTCTATGACATGTTAAATAGATCATATAAATGTGTTATCAATTCTTCAAATATATTAATCATATTTAAAGTTAAAAGTACATTTTGTGTAATATAAAGAACGAAATATTTTGAACTAGAAGTTATATTATTTTCTTTTATAGCAAATCTGATAATCTTTTCTGTTTCAAGGCATATTTTTATCACGCTTTCTGAAGGATATGTTAAACTTCAACGATCTTTTATTTGTATAATTTTCTTTGATTTACTATTAAGGCATTAACACAAATATCACACATGATGTATTTAATTAAATGTCTTATAATAAATCTAGCTATGTAACGTATGACTTCTATAGAATATTGATCTAAAGTAATAATATTATAAATTAATGCTGCAATATAAGGATGATCGTGTTTAACTGAAATTTGATTAATATACTTATCAGTGTCAAATTCATAATTATTGATCATACGATCAATCATACAAGTTTTATTTATTAATTCCTCTGGTTTAAGTACAGAGGTTACACTTTCTTCCTGTCACTAACAGATTAATACGCATCAACGTCAAATAATACTACTATCAATGTGTTGAAATCAGCCGTGGCTAGTCGCGTATCTTCGCAATGAGAGGCACGAGGCCCGAGAAAGGGAGACGCACGAAGTCCAAATATGGGCATAAATGGTCGAGCGTCATTATGCGCAGGCGCATCTACCAAGTGAGTGCGAGCGAGACAAAGCATTGGAAAGAACTCGAGAAAGAGAAATGCCCAAGCGTGCTTGAATGTTCACCGTATGCGCACAAAGCAGCTGGAGAGAGAGGCTACTATATTGTCTGCACCGTAACGGTGAGCTTCAGGTCGGCACCGTACTAGCAATATAGGAGTATTACATATCAGAATCCAATACTAAAACATAATCGCAAAAAACAATAAACCACAAATAAGCAATTAACAAAAACTCACTCAATTCAGTTTGAACTGCACATTAATACTTCGTCTCACGTGTCGAGATGGATTTCTTGTAAGCACACAACAGTGTCACAGAGATAAACAAAGTACTGATGCTCAGCCCTTACAAAACAGGTCTTATATGTCTAAATCCCCCCTAAGACATTAAGATGGGTATGTGTGTACGAACAACACATCTCGCAAACATGATCAAACATTTTGTTTTGTTTTGAGAGACTCTATAAAGGAGAAGAGGTTTTAAATTTTCCGTATCTGCCATTATGTTAATAGCATTAGTCTGTAATCTAATACCGAACAAAATACCTTTTCAAAAAAAGGTAAAAAAAGACGCCAAGGACATGCGCAACTCGTATCTCTAGAAAAAGTATTTCTACCAAAATCTTCTTCTACAAGATCTATTCTACAAAAGAAATGATATCAATAAGTTACGCCAAGTAAAATCTTTTATACATGGTTACAAAAATATATACAATATATAAAACTTTGTAAGTTGTTTATACTTTGTAAAATAGAAAATATTCTAAA
>NW_018023169.1:7255-14558 GCF_002006095.1 Pseudomyrmex gracilis | reverse complement strand
GCCAGTACCTCCCCCAGTAGGCCGCTCTGGGCTCCTTCCGGGGCGGTCAGGACCACCGCCGCCGATCGGGGTGGTCGCCCCAGCTTGGGCTTGGGCGGGGTGACCGGTTTGACCGCTCCCGCCTTTGCCCTGGCTGGCCCTTTGCTGCCCCCTTTGCCGCTAGGCGGTGTTAAGGGGACATCTTCGGGCGAGGGCCGCTTTTTCTTTCTTCCCACCACCTGGGACCAAGTGTCCTTAGAGGTGGTGGGGTCTGAGGGTTGCGAGGGGGGTGCGGGTTTACCGGACTTTTGCGTGGGCGGCTGGGGGGTGGCCTTAGCCACCGTACCAGTCCCCGGTTGCTGTTCGGCGCCCCTCCCCTTCTTGGCACCCTTCTTCTTCGTTTTGGCCTTTTTGCCTTTGGCCTTTGTGGACTCTCCTGTTGTCCCTGCGGTGGGCGTGGGGGCTGGCGTGGTCGCCGCACCAGGTGCGGTCTGGCCATCGCCCCCCGTTTCCACCGGGCCTCGTGTCCCTGCCCGTTTCTGGGCACTACCCCCCAGGGGGGGGCGGGTCTGTTGATCCGTGAACGCCTGGAAGAATTTGTCCAGGCGTTCCGTGATCATTTGGTCCATCCTTCTGGTGTGCTCCCGCAGAAGGGACTTAGTGTCCTTGAATTCTGCGGGACGCCCATCAGGGTGGACCTCTACTGGTGGCTGGGTTTCCAGGCCCCGTGATGGGGCCGGTGACTCCCAGCCAGTGTCGTTTGCCCCCGCCCTGGACGGTGATATGTCCATGCCCCGGTCNGACTCTAAACTGGGGTCTCGTGGGGGCACAGGGGGGGCTCGTTGGCGTCGNCGTCTTGCCTCTCTTTGAGGGAGAGGCAAGGGTTCCTCCACCGCCGGCTTAAGTGCCGGCGGCGGGTCCGCAGTTGCTGCGGCGGAAGCCTTGAGTGGGGCCATTTGCAGGGCCACAATCTTCCGCCGCATATCCACCATTTCCTCNTGAAGGGCTGTGAGCTCAGCCTTCTGCGAGGAGCTTTCTCTTGTGACCCTGTCCAGCTTTGTCTGGACAGAGTCCCGCTCCGCTCGTATGAAGGAGACCGTCTCCCGTAGCTCGGTTACATCGCCGAGCAAGCATTTGTTCTGTGCGTCCAGCCGCTGGATTTCACCACTGGTGTCCATGCGGCTGGCGAGCACTCTGACGGCCTCCTCCAGTTGTGTCGCTGCCTCCTTTAGGCCCTTCACATATGTCCCCTTTAACCGCTTTGAGGTTACGGCCATACGCACCACTGAGGCCGCCCATCTCGCAGAGTGTTTGACCACCTGCGAGGTGGGTAGGTCTTTCAACGCGACCTCCGGGGGATCCGTGCTCCCCCGTGCTGCCCCGCCCTGTTGTGAAGGTGGAGGAGATGCCGTGGCCGACGTTCGAGTCGCCACGCGATTGGCCTGTAGTTCTTGGGCCAGTTCCCGCTCCGCCTGCATTTCATCCTCCCTCTGTTGCAGGTCGAGCAGCTTTTGTTTGGCTGCAGCCAGCNCACGGTACTCTCCAGACGTTGGAGGGCGTCTGCCCTGGAGGGCCCTGCCTCTCTTTCTTTTCTCCCCAACCGATGCATCCCTCTTGGCAGGCNGAGGGGGGGGAGTTGGGACTCGATGCTCTGACTGAGCCCTCTTCTGGCTCACGGCGGCAACTTCGACCTCAGAGCCGGAGTCGCCCCGCGGCAGGGGTGTGGCTCCTGCGATGGAAAGTTTGCGCACGGAGACCCTGACGCTTGATGTCAAGGGGCCCGGCCCCGTTACCTTGCAGGATGAGGCCAGCTGTTCGGNGGCCATCTTCACCTCCCCGTCCGAGTCGTCCGAGATCCACGTGCCGCCACAGGGACGGCTCACGTGGGTCTCGGTTTCCCCGTCTCCACGGATAACTCTTCGGTTCTTCCGGGGGCGGAGAATGGGGGACTCACTCACCTCGCGAACCGGCAAACCGCCGGTCTTCGCAGACGCAGGTTCATGTGGTGCCNCTGCGGGGCAAGCACCACAAAGCCCGTCGTTTGATGACGACGGGAGGGAGCCCGGGACGGTAACTCCCTCGCGCCGGCAGCTGGGGGTCCGAAGCCCCTGCTGCGGTAAGGATATCTCTTTAATGTTCGACATACCCATAAAAATCATTAAAGTTGGTTTTATTTCGGTGTGTCCTTCACCTAGGACGGTTCCCAGCCAAGAGTAACGAGCCCGTCCTACCCGGGTTTTGAAGTCAGGGTTTTCCTTCCCCTAGTCCAGTGGCCGACCCGAAAGCGCCTATCGGAGCTGGACACCCCGGATTTGTACTCAGGGTTTACTCCCCTAGTCCGACTGCACCGTGGCTAACGGGGTCGGACGTCCCCGGATTTGAAGTCAGGGTTTACTCCCCTATCCCAGTTGTCCCCGTCTGTGGGGACTAACGGAGCTGAGAACTCCGGGTTTTTTATCGAGGTTTTCCATTCCTCTATTTCCCCTCTTAGTTCAGGAGCTCCCCGATGGCCTGTCTGGCATGGGTGACCCTGCCAGGGACTCAAAAGAGCCCCTGCCAGCATAGCCCATCGGATCAACGCTCCCCTAAGCCTGGGCACCACGTCAAGGTGGGGGAACCTCGCCCAGGAACCTAACCAAGCCTAACCTAACCTAACCTAACCGGGCGCGGGGTGGAAGTTAAACTGGTGTGGATCTCCGGTCACCGGGGAGTGATTGGAAATGAACGGGCTGACGCTCTCGCGAGGGACGCTGTCCGGTGCGGGAGAAACTCTAGTATTGGAATCCTTCTAGGTGAGCTGAAGAACTTCTGGAAGGCGAACCTTTAGTCCTTTTTAGTCCGAGTCGTTTTTGTGGTGTCGCAAAGAGGCGTGGTCTAGGGGCAGCTTTTACTGTACACGTGTTTTGTCTGATTCTCGTTATCCGTGGTTTGAGCCCTGGGAAGTGCCCCGCAGGGCGGTGGCTTTTCTGAGCTGCCTCTGTAACGGACACACCTCGCTCCAAGCAAGTCTTTACAGATTTAACATAGTAGAGTCGCCTCTATGCCTCCATTGCGATCTGGAAGAAACTCCAAACCATGTTTTCTAAGTCTGCCCTGCATACTCAGAACGACGAATATGCTTACGGGAGTCCTTGGTTCGGGCGGTTGGACAGCTTCCTCACCCTGTCGACTCCTTGATTATGTGCCTTCAAAGGGATGTAACTATAGCTGTAAGTCGTTTTATTTGTTCCATACCACTTTTTATTTAAGTTTTAACCTTTTACTGTGTCATCTTTTTAAGGTAACTAATCTTGTTGTCTTAAATAATTTAGTTTATTTTAATTTTGTTATGTCAGCGTACACTTCCTTTTCTTTTATTTAGTACGTAAGAACTGGCAATCAAACAGCTAATTGTCAGACTGACCTTTAATGTATTTTGCGCCACTTAACTCTCATTTTACTTTGCAGAAAGAAGGGTATTCGATTAAGTTTTAGTTTTAACTTTAATTTTAAGTTTAATTTTAGCGAGGTTTTTCCTTATTTTTATTTTTTTTCTTTGGCGTCTGCTCCGCGGAATGCCATGGGCACACAGCCGGCAGACGCGCGGGGGCAGCTGTACAACATGCAGTACCCCGAGGTGTACTACCCAAGTAACATGAAAACGTTCAGCGAATGTTAATTTTGTGTTTGACATGTTTTATGTTAGACCCCGAACACTGATCTAACATGTTGAACTAATATAAGTTTGAAATGTTTGTACCCAAGTAGCATAAAAACGTTCAGCGAATGTTACTCTTGTGTTAGACTCCGAAAACTGATCTAACATGTCGAACTACTACCCAAGTAGCATGAAAACGTTCAACGAATGGTAATTTTGTGTTAGACATGTTTTGAGTTCGACCCCGAACACTGATCTAACATGTTGAACTAATATAAGATTGAAATGTTCCTAAACGTACCTAAACGAAAAAAACATGATTTGCGACTGTTTTCTTGGATCCTGCATGTTAGTCTGAGAACATTCGGAGGACGTTTAGAAATATTTTAAACCTGTATACAAATTTAAGATTTACTCAAGTAGCATAAAAACGTTCTCGTAACATTCGGCGAACGTTAATTAATTAAATGTAACAAAATATATTTACAAATGTAACATAAAATATATTTGATTCAAATATAGCATTGTTTGAAACAAAAACTGTCGTGCTGTAAAAAAATTGTACTTTAATTTATAATAATAATAAATAATTAATAATAATAAGAGAAATATTTTTATCCACTGTTGCAAGGGTACATTACACTGCAATATTTTTAATAAAATAATAATTTAAAAAAATAATAATAAATAAAATGTGTACAAGATAGCTTGAGAATAANTAGATAAAAATAATCACATTCTAGTAAAGAATAAGTGGTCTCGCGGACTGAGTGCAGGGGCTGTGAATACAGAGGTCTTGAGTTCAAATCCTGCCATCATTTTAAAATTTTTTCAGATCCCAGTTTCTTTCAATAGAGTTCATTGGATGAATGGCGAGCTGAATCGGGCCTCCAAAACTTAATTCAAGTAAAATCTCGAAGCTGTGTAAAAAGGCAACCTGCGAAAAATTTTTTTATTCTCTCTGTGTAACGTTCGCCGAATGTTACGGAAACGTTTCAGTAAAACGTTCTGAGAACGTTTGCTGAATGTTAGGAGAATGTTAGTCCTGAGCGAACTTCTAACATAACAAAAACGTTTTTCACTGTTACTGTTCTAACATTCGCCGAACATTCTGAGAACGTTTTTATGCTACTTGGGTAAGCGTACTTACACTTTTAGTGCACCAAGTTCAGTTTATGTTATGCTGAACTGTGATACACATCTTAAGCAGATTCAGTGGTATCTTGCAGGGGGGTGAAGCGCGAAGGAGGCATCCTATCTTTTAACATTGAAAGATGATGAGGTACCAACCTAAGATAAATTATTTTTAATGTTTTTAACATTATTGCTAGCAAAAATATTTTGCGACAGAATAACAAAAATAAAATAAAAATAATTTCTAAACATATATTTTATAAAATAAAGAACTTCTAATAAATTATTTATTTTTATTTTCAACTAAAAATTAATGAAAGAAGTTTGGCAATAACGCAATTTTTTGGTTGAATAATTTGTGTTGGCAGCTTTGTAACACAGTATTCGACTCGATGATTTTGCATCGCTAATCTAAATATTAGTGTTGACAATGTCGTTTGAAATGTATAAATATAAAGAAAAATTTGTAAAAAAAGTGCAGATACTATGATACACCGAATAGCAAACGGAAAAAGAAGAAAGAAATTTGAGATACAGTCAGAACATGCAATAGCCTCAGTCTGTAGCATTGAAGACAATAGAATAGTAGATATTCAGCACATGGCAAATAACATGTATTGCTCATTTTATAAGCAACCATTGTTGTTACGAAATATTGAAAAAGATATTAATATAACATAATAAATATATTTTGAATTTAATAGATGCGTTCAGACACTTCAACTGTTGAGTGATCATTACTTGTGAGATAACTATTCCTCTAAAGCTATCACGATTCTAAAAGTAGGATCCAATCACAAGCGATGATCACTCAACAATTGAGTTGTTTGAACGCACCCAATGAAGTTAGTCGTCAAACATGTGTGTATATATTGGGTTGGTGGAAAAGTTCTGCGGATTCTTAGTATAAAATTTAAACACAAAATCGACATTTAGAAAAATTAATTTAATCTACAATGTGTTGACCGTCTTGATCTACAACTTGTTGCCAACGTTTCGGTAGGGCCTTGATGCCGCTCTCGTAAAACCCTTGAGACTTGTGGGCGAAAAAATCAACGAGGTGATTTCGGATGGCCTCCATTGAGTCGAATTGATGACCGCCAACATTGTTTTGCAGCGAGCAAAACAAGTGATGATCAGGCGGTGCAAGGTCCGGCGAATATGGTGGGTGCTGCATCAAATACATAGCAGTACTTTCTGTGGATGCAAATTAGTTTTTGCCACCGTTTGTGAAGACTCGCCCGGACCGCACCACGACTTCCGCCGCTTAATGTTGTTGTAGACAACCCATTTCTCGTCTCCAGTGATGATCCGTTTCAGAAATGGGTCTAGAGAGTTTTGTTTCAGGAGAGATTCACACACTAAAATCCGATCTATGATGTTCTTTTCGCTCAGTTCGTGCGGCACTTATACATCAAGCTTTTTCACCATGCCAAGCTTTTTTAATCGATCCATAACGGTTGTATGATGAATGCCGAAGCGCTTCGCAATCTCTCGAGTCGTTAAGTGTCGATCACTCTTTACTGTAGCCAGGAGTTGGTCGTCGTCAACAAAATTTGGCCGTCCAGAGCGTGGTGCATCTTGGAGGTTAAATTCTCCGGAACGAAAGCGAGCAAACCATCTTTCGCATGTTTCTGCGCTTAAGGCCAAGGCACCATACATGGCGCATATTTCGCGCTTATTCCGCCGCTTTATATCTTTTACGGAATAAAACCAGCAAAATATGGCAAAAATGCAATTTTTGATCTTCCATTTTAGTTGTATGCCGTACATGCAAAACACGTCCGACCAAAACAAACACTTCTGCCAAATGTCAAGCATAGTGTGACTTGTCAAAATATGTGCGGCAGACTGACATTTGAACAACATTTATTTTATATTTTCTGACACTAGTGTCATCTATTAAAAAATCAGCAGAACTTTTTTACCGACCCAATATATATATAAATTGCGCTGTTGCCACGTCTTCTGCTCGAAAGAGTGTAGTATACTGTACAAATTTAGAGTTCAATGATAATTACTTTACTAAATGATCGGTAACGTACCTCAAAACAAATACGAAATTATTCTTCGAGTATTTAACAATTACTACGTACGTTTTGTTTTTGCATCTCTGCATTTTTCTTATACTATTTTCACTAAAATAACGTCCACATATGCTGCTTCCCATAAAAGCTCTAGTTAATAACTTGAACTTCACAGCTTTATTTCTTAAGAAAATATTTGATAACAAATATTGAACAAAATTTAGGCAAACTTCTAAATCCCTAATTAATCACACTTCTAAATTTTGTTGCAATCGCTGCATTTTTTTGTAACCATTGAACCTCCTTAATCTACCTGATTTCCTACTGGAAGAAATACCCTATACATATCCCTTTGACTAGACTATAGTTCCCTTGTAATTTGTATTATCTCATTGTACAGTGCGGAGCACCATATNGTGCGCCGTGAGGAGAAGTAGTTCTCCTCCGGCTGCCTCCTACTAGCACGCGCCAGCGACCCGAGATTTAATCCATATGTACCGGCACGGTTACCGATGACACATACCGA
>NW_018023169.1:2877-5636 GCF_002006095.1 Pseudomyrmex gracilis | reverse complement strand
TATGACATTTATCTGTTGTCATAGTTTTTTACTTCCTTAATTAAATATAGTTTACTTTTTTACACATACCGTAAGTTTCTTATATCACGTAAAAGCTAATAATTAAATAAATAAATATGATATAAATTATTAAAGTCACTTTCAATGCAGTTACTCTTTTCGCGATAATTTTATGGTAACATATGGCTGTCGGTATTATTGGTANCTGCGTCGGTATGTGTCATCGGTAACCGTGCCGGTACATATGGATTAAATCTCGGGCCGCTGGCGCGTGCTAGTAGGAGGCAGCCGGAGGAGAACTACTTCTCCTCACGGCGCACGATATGGTGCTCCGCACTGTATTCCAGTTGTTAACATACGCCACATAAACGCGTTCTTGTGGCATGTACCTTTATTATGAATAAAAAAAAAAGCTTTCCAGCTACGTACACAGGCGACATTGTGTAACACAATGTCCATTAGTGTGAGAAAGAACATATCAGTGTGTCTTACTCACACTAGTGGACACTGTGTTGCACAGCTGAACCTGTGTACGTAGCTGAAAAGCTGTCCATATTTCGTCTTATTGGTCGATTAGTCGCACTGACGACCGATTTCTTCATACCTCTCGATAGCTATCCTCTGGATAAATTCTTCTGAGAATAATAAGGAGAACCAATTTTGGGTGATATTTTCTAGATAAAGTTATCGAAAACTTATCTAGAAATGAAAACATTGGCTGAGAGCGGCCAAGAGCCCGATTCTTTAAGTCTGTTTTTCTTACATACACTTCGTACACTTTAGTGGGTTTCTCTTTGAGATTAGCTGTCTGCGACCTGCGTCTGCGTCTTATGTAGAATGGCCTTTAAGAGGGTATTGGATATCGACTATAGAGACTTGTAAACCGACGTTTCTCCTAAGTCCTTTGGAGTCGTATCTACTGCATCAAATCTAAAATGCTTCGACAGAAATAAATAAATAGTGCTAAGTATTGGCGCTTGTTCTTTGAAATGTCAAAATTCAGCATAAATTTTTTCTTATCCAGTTTACTTCTATAATCTCACTATATATTCATGTATGTAGAAGTTTTTTCAAGCTTATGTACATATTTACAGTGAACAAGCGCCATATATACGACAAAAACGAATCTAATAAAACATTCAGATTATGGTATGACTATCTAATTGATGAAAACAACATCTTAGTGTGATGACAGTATAGATTATCATTATACATGTATAATTATAATGACATCGTGTGCTATCATTATGAATGGAAAAAAATGTTTCAAAAGGCATTATATATCTATTTTCAAAAGCACAAAATAGTTGTTTATGGTAGCTTTTCAGCTATGTACACAGGCGACACTGTACGACACAGTGTCCACTAGTGTGAGTGAGACACATTGATATGCTCTTTTTCACACTAATAAACATTGTGTTACACAGTGTCGCCTGTGTACGTAGCTGGAAAGCTCCCTATATGTATTTGCTTCTATAGAAGCACTTTTTATGTAATGCAGTAAAGAAACTTAAAAATTAGAAAAATTTAGGTTTTTAAAACGTCGGTTTACAGGTCTCTATTCAGTTTACAGGCAGGGCTCCAGTACTCTCTTAATACAATGTAAAATACTTTACGTATTTTTCTTCACGGCCTAAAGCCTGTTCTACAATACAATCGTAAACCGTAAGTCGTAAGAAATTGACTAATCACAATCGAGTATTCTTCTGTGATTTGTCTGTGATTGGTCAAATTCTTACGACTTACAGCTTACGACTGTATTGTAGAACAGATTGTAGGCCTGTTCTCACACACATAATTATTTATTTACTTATTTTTTTATATTTCAAGGTTTACATATAAGAAAACTTTTATTATTAGAGAAAATTAAATTTATGTAAGTAAAGAAAAATGGGCTATATATGATCAAAGAAAAATGTCTCGATAACGATTATTCAGTTATTTACTTATCTATGTATTTAAAAACTCCCATAAAGAATAGAAAAAATTTTAATTGTTTCTAATAATAAAAGTTTTCTTGTATGTAAACCTTGAAATATAAAAAAATAAGTAAATAAATAATTATTAATACAGTAATAAGTAAATACCTAATTACAAAAGTATAAAAGAACTCAGTTTTAATTTATCTTGACATTAGACTTATTCATTTCAATTAAAAAAGTACAAAGTTTATATTTTCGCGTCACATTAGTTAGTCGTCGGCAATTATTGATTTTTTATGTATATTATATGCTGCTTATTAGTTCCTGTCATTNCGTTGCTACGGCGTACGAGCGCGCGAAAAAATGACAGCTTTGAGCTGTGTAACACAGTGTCCACTAGTGTGAGAAAGAGCATATCAGTGTGTCTCACTCATACTAGTGGACACTGTGTTACACAGCGTCACTTGTGTACGTAGCTAGAAAGCGCCCAGTGTAAAGTGTAAACTTTAGCGTTCTTCTTGCCGGAAGTGACGTTGATTTACGTCATTACACGCTGTTCTTCTTGAAAGTGTATTACACTTTATTGACGCAATTTACACTTTTTTTACACCTCCTTGAGAGGTGGTGTAAATCTAATGTAACGTTACACTTTTTCTTTGTTTATGTTTTGAATATTATTTTAGGACTCACAAGGGAACCTCGCGAACCCGAAAATTCTGATTTTGATGAAACTTTGCACACATGTAAGGGAGGTCAATAGATGAGTATTGACATTTTCCGTTGCTGCTGAAAAACGGTTTTAAGGGATGAAATCACCCCTCATATGTAGAGCGGCTT
>NW_018023169.1:0-1182 GCF_002006095.1 Pseudomyrmex gracilis | reverse complement strand
TCTCCGCCGGGTAAACCGGCATCCGCTCCGCTCCAGGGGGAATCTTGTATTCTCCGCCGGGTAAACCGGCATCCGCTCCGCTCCAGGGGGAATCTCGTATTCTCCGCCGGGTAAACCGGCATCCTCTCCGCTCCAGGGGGAATCTTGTATTCTCCGCCGGGTAAACCGGCATCCTTCCCGCTCCGCTCGGGGGATCTTCCGATTCTCCGCCGGGTAAACCGGCTCTCTTCCTTCTCCGCTCGGGGAATCTTTCGATTCTCCGCCGGGAAAACCGGCACTCTTTTCCGCTCCGCTCGGGGAATCTTCCGATTCTCCGCCGGGTAAACCGGCTCTCTTTTCCGCTCCGCTCGGGGAATCTTCCGATTCTCCGCCGGGAAAACCGGCTCTCTTTCCGTTGGAGCCGCCTCAGGGGAATCAGCGAAGCGTGGATATAAGAAAAAGCCTAGCGACGCAAGATCGCTCCGAGCGACAAAGTTACTTTTCGGAAGAAAAGTAACTTTCCAGCATTGTAAAT
Source organism: Pseudomyrmex gracilis (assembly GCF_002006095.1). NCBI lineage: Eukaryota > Metazoa > Arthropoda > Insecta > Hymenoptera > Formicidae > Pseudomyrmex > Pseudomyrmex gracilis. The sequence goes on along the minus strand of NW_018023169.1, from coordinate 668 downwards.
ATTTTCCTCGCAACCAATAAAACTCGGCTGGTGATCCGACTGCCCGTAAATCTCTTTTCTAGAAAAGAGACTTTCATCGCGAAAAAGACAGTTCTCGCGGTAACCTGCGTTGCGAGCGATACAGCGGCACTCACGCGTCAAAACATCTAGCCGAGGCTCACGAGCGGCCTTGACCGAGGCTCTCGCGTTTAAAGCACCAGCCGTCTGCCCGGAATTTAGTTTTTATACATAGACTCAAGCAGACCGGCTGAAAACGTGACTTACCCGCACGCATTTCAGAGAATACGAAATAGATTCCGCAGCATATTATTCTCAGTATTCTTTTCTTGTACATAATCTTTTTATTTGTTGTTTTGTTTTGTTGAATAAATTTAATTCGTTATTTTAAATCACCGAGTTCACTCACTCTCTACCTGTTCCTGGAATCCGACGAGCTACTCCGCACAATTAAAACATATAAAACAACGGGATATTTTCTCACGAAAAAGTAGAACCGTTACAAGATGATAAGAGCATACGATAGTAGCAGAGAGAAACCTGAGAGCGGCCATCCTAATGTAATTTTTTACGACGGTTTCAGCCGCTGGTTTTAGCCGTATTTCCACAAAAGTGGAACTCAAAGGCCGTTCTACATTAAACGCAAGTAGCAGATCTCGTGGAATTGACCA
>NW_018023168.1:12896-14485 GCF_002006095.1 Pseudomyrmex gracilis | reverse complement strand
TAGCGCCAACGGGCGCCGTACTAACTAACTAGTAGCAATCGGGTGTCCACAACTGAACACCCGATTTTGGGACTAATGGATATTTGGATCAACTGGACTTTTTATGTGATCCCCGCGCCTATTCTTCGAATTAATGACGCCGTCTGTACATATATATATATATATATATATATATATATATATTTATAAAATGATATGTTGTGTTAAGAATATCTCGTATACAGTTGCAATAATTCGTGTACAAAACATGAGAGTTTTACGCTCTGTAGTAAATGAATCATTTTGAGTATATGATACATAATCTCTCTAACTCAAAGCTTCTTAGTCACCCTGCTACCAAACCTTTCCTTGATCCTTATCTTTTTATTTTTTTTTGTAATAAAGTGTAATAAATCTTGATTTTTTTCTCAAGACTTTTCTGGAATTTTTTCAGAAAAAATAGGCTTGCTATCTAGGCTTTTTCGACGGAGCACACGACGAAAAGCCGCACCATTAATGGGCACTTTTAGTGCTCAATATCCTCCCACTGAATGGTTTAATCCGCGCGTTGTGCATTTGCATAGCGTTGCTACACAGACAAAAGCTGCTAGTCCCTCGGTAAGTTGCATATACTTCTCAACAAGAATAAATTAAACCAATATCTTTGTGCTTTATAAAATCAATTTGATGAGATTTCTTCTCAGATAATAGAGGGTCTAGACCAATCGCAAACTAGTTTCCAAGTATGGGACGACTTGAGCTCAATGCGATCAGCTACTTTACCAAGAAGACATCGACGTCAAGCCAGCGGTGATTCTTCGAGTTTGTTGGCCAATTCGACACCAAGAAGCTCCCGAAGGCATCGATCACCATGTTCTACTCTGCCGAGATCTAAATGTTCAAGCTTAAGTAGATGCACATCTAGAGCGTCTGTTATATCACCTAGTATTACCAATCAAGAAACTTATCAAACGTGTAACCGAGTGCAGAATGACAAGAACTCGACGAATTCTTCACCCAGCAGAAGCGGTGGCAGTACTGGATCAATTAGAATGATAAATACGAGTCCGGCCAAAGTAACAACGTTGGGAAGGCCTAACACTAGACAGTCCAATTCCAGAAGGCCTAGTCATGACTTGAGCAATAATGGCACTAAGTCAGCCAACAGTTCTCCTCACCATAAGGTAGATTAAAAAAAATTAATTATAAATACATATTGAATACATAAGAAAATATGTTTCTTATATTTGTATGTATATTGCATATTATTTGATAAGTAAAAAGATAAATCTTTATACAAAACATACAAACGGTAATAACAGCCGTAAGCTAGATATTGTTGCGGTAATATATATACAGGGTGTCCATAAAGTCTGGAAACACCTTTATATTTTGGAAACGGTTCGAAATTATGAAAAATCGCGAAATACGTATTCAATCGTTTTGAGGGGTTACTCTTTTAAGGGGGTTGCAGATGTTTCCACCTCTTAGGGGGACCTTCCAGGGGGCCCCCCTCAAAATTTTTAAATAGAACCCCGCATATTGTAGTATATCAATTGAAAGGGTATAAAAAAAGAAATCTTTTGGTTCAAATCAGAAGTTGATACAGT
>NW_018023168.1:2275-12411 GCF_002006095.1 Pseudomyrmex gracilis | reverse complement strand
CGCTTACGTTTACAAGCTTGTAACAAAATTTCGTGAAACACAATCTGTTAAAGACCGCCCACGCTGTGGAAGACCAAAAGTAGACGACGTCACAGAATTAGAAGTATTAGGCCGTGTAAATGTAGATGGAGTAACATCATTAAGACAACTTTGTAATAAAAGCAATGTTCCTAATAGTACAATTGCCACAATTTTAAGACGACATAAATTCCATCCTTATAAAATGCATATTAAACAAGAGTTAGCAGAGGACGATTTTGATAGACGAATCCAATTTTGTGAAGTAATGATAGAAATAATCGCTGGAAAGGATCAATTTTTGAAGAATATTTGTTTCAGTGATGAGAGCACTTTTTCTCTGAATGGATTTGTTAATAAACACAATGTAAGATGTTGGAGTAAGTTGCTCTAATCCTAATAAAATTCGCTTTTAATAAGATTTTTACGATGTCTTAAGACTTGACTTTTCCCGAACTTTGCTTGTAATTAACTCCTAAACGGCTCACTGTATCAACTTCTGATTTGAACCAAAAGATTTCTTTTTTTATACCCTTTCAATTGATATACTACAATATGCGGGGTTCTATTTAAAAATTTTGAGGGAGGCCCCCTGGAAGGTCCCCCTAAGAGGTGGAAACATCCGCAATCCCCTTAAAAGAGTAGCCCCTCAAAACGATTGAATACGTATTTCGCGATTTTTCATAATTTCGAACCGTTTCCAAAATATAAAGGTGTTTCCAGACTTTATGGACACCCTGTATATGTATATATATGTATTCACGTGTGAGTTTTTTTAACTAAAATTTCAATTCGTAAATTCGTAAATTCATATAGGATGCTATATTTGCATCACGCATAAGAAAGACCTCATATACTCGCCTACCTAATTTTACGATATTTTGAATAAAACAGGAGTTTCATTGGCCAGGAGTCAAACCTGGAATCTCTGGTTTTCAACATATACAAGATGTCCCGTACTGATTAGTAAATCTTGCAGAATGTGAAAGAGGGTAAATTTTGAACTAAAAGATCCTTTTTCAATTTTGGCGTAAACCATTATTTACCGAGTTATTAACTGTTAACCCTCTATGGGCCGAACTTTTTTATTAAATATAAAAAAATTTAAGACGTATACATCATTGTGTGAAAAAAACTAAAACTATTTGGTGAAATGTAGATATATTAGCTTGTGACTTGAAAGTTACATGGGCCCATAGAGGGTTAAAGATCCCCAATGAGACGGCACACACCCAAAGTATGCAGGGACGTCGCGCGCTACGGGATTCCTCGCGCTTGTTCCGATTACATTTCTTCTGTTACAACTTCATTCTACTATGTCACATTAAGTAATACATAAAAAAATAAATAAAAACAGTTAGAAATTAATCAACTACTTAACTTATTTAAAAACATTATTGATATATTATACAAAATTAATGAATACATAAATAAGAAATGTTAATCGTATCTTTTTACGTTTTTATCATTTGAAAAAATAACTATATATATATACACAGAGTGGTCCATTTTAATCAATCTATTGGAATATCTCACAATCCTTTAGTTTAGTTCAAGAGAAAAAATATTTGAGACGAAAGTTGCTTAGTCATTAAGAGGAAAGAATATGGTGTTCTTGGTTGAAAAAATGTCCATAACGTCAAGTCAAGGTTATCCTAAACTTTTTAAATTAAAACTCCTAATTTTTATTACATACTCATGTAGCTGACTTCAAGACCTTTTCAAAACACTATAATAAAGTATTTTTTTATTAAGTATTTTATAAGTCATGGGACTTGAAAATTGACAGGTTAACGTTGAAGAAACAGTCATTACTCACACCCACTATTGTAAAGTAATTAACTATGAGATAAAGAAAAGATGGTAACATTGGTTAACACGTTGCCCTCAAAAAGTGGCTTTCACTTAGACACCGTTCAATTGGACATGTTGCAAATACACACAAAATGTTAGACACCTTGCACTTGGACACGCAAAGAAGTGCGCACCGTTCATTTAGGCTTCTGTGTTCTATTTGCAACGTGTTCAATTGAACGGTGTCTAAGTGAAGGCCACTTTTTGAGGACAACGTGTTTTTTTTTTTTTTTTTTTTTTTTTTTTTTTAGTAAGGTGAAATGCGTTATGCACCCCCGTCCTGTGGGGATTTGTGCGGGGAGTGTGGGACTCGCACCCACTAAAACCCCTTAATGGCCTCCACCGGACTTAGTAAGGGATCCTGTGGCAGCCAAAAGGCTATTACTTCTCCAGGACCCCCCTAGTCCAAGACATGTCTCCAAACGGACAACGCCCTCTATCGCCGTTGCCTTTGGGGTTGCGATAGGAGGAGGGGGCCATAGCCCTCCTCGAAACCGCCCCTCTCTGGGGACCTGTGCAATGGCGTGTTCCCCAACTTGCCACACCAAGTCCCCGCCCCCCGTGACCGAAGTCAGGAGGGGTCAGTACAATTCTTCGTATGTCTTACCCGCGACCAAGCAGCCCCTTGACAGGGGCTGGGTCCAGGGTTCCCGCCCGAGCCGTGATCCCTCCACCCCGAGCACGGAAACTGCCCCCAAGTCGAGCCTACTTGCTCGACTTGGAGGACTTAGGTCCCGGCTTCTGTCGTCCGGTAGTAGGGGAGGTCGAATCACCTCCCTTCTGCCGCTTGGGGGAGGGCTCCTTAATGGAGCCTCCCCCTGAACCTGGCGCTTTTTGCGCCGCACCCTTAGATGACCGGAGCCCAGCGACCTTGCGGTCTCTGGTCCCGGCCACACTCCTTCTGGGGAGAGGGGGAGGCATCGCGCCGTCCTTACCCCCTTGTTCCCCGGTCTCCGGCTCTTTCCGGAGACCGGAGGGCTCCTTACTAGAGGCGGACGCCCCAGTGGCCTCCCCCCTTTCTTCCACGGCGGGCTTTGTGCTCTCGGAGGAGGCGGACGAAGGAGGAACATCCTCCCGCCCCTCGCTCTCTTCCGGGGCACAGCCGGGTCATGCCCTCCTCCGGGGAGAGGAGATAAACCCCCTTTTCATCCTCCTCCCAGCCGGAGGAGTCCCCGCCGGATCCGGCACTCCAGGCCCGCCGCTTCCTCCTCTTCTTCGGGGAGGGGTCAGGTACCGCTGCCTCCCCGCCTTCCTTGTCACCGGATGGTAGCGGTGGCGCCGGAACTCCGGCGCCCCGCCTGGTGGCTACGTTCTTTTTTGGTATGGGGGCGCAACTTGCGCCGCCCATCCGATGGTTCGCTGGCTGCCCCCGGCTCGCACATAGAGTGCACTTAGGGGCAGCCCTACAGCTGATGGCGAGGTGGCCGTCTTCCTCGCAACGGTAGCACGCCGTGCTCCGATCTACACCGGAACACTTGCGCGCCACGTGTCCGTACTCGAGGCACCAATAGCACTGCATTCGCCGTGCTACCAGCGCCTCGACGGGGAGGCTACACCACCCCCCACTTCTATCCTTTTCGCTCCTACGACCCGCCGGGCTGCCCTCAGGAGCATACGGATCCACAAAGTTCCGTACCCGACGGGGGAGTAGCGAACTAGCCCAGTGCAAACCTCACTGGGCTAACAATTACCTGCCGCCGCTAATGCGACGGCAATGTCCTCCGCGGAGAGGGAGGAACCACGTTCCGCACGCGAACTTCCGCGTGCTTTACGGGACGGGTGAATTTCACCCCTTCCACGCCCTTAAAAGCTTTTGACGCTCTCTCAACAAGGACGTCGGCCTTCTCCGCTCCTCCAGGCCCGGGTACCTGGAGGAGCATGCCACCGTTGGCCGCCCTTTTTATCCGGAGGCCGGAAATTCCGACCTTCTTTAAATTGACGGCGGCCGCCGCTTTCCTCATTGTCTCGGCATAATTGCCGCCCTCCCCCACGGTAAGGAGGACGGCAGCCCCAGTGGAGAGCCTGCCGAGCTTTGCTCTCTCCGCCCCCCCGGAGCGCCGATTAGCGCCCACGAGAGCCGCGGGAGAGCGACGTTTCTCCTCAGGGGAAGGAACCTCCTTCTCCTTTCTCCGCGCCTTGCGCCCCACAACCGTTGCCCAGGTGGTCGGAGCGGATACGGCGGCAGGCGCGCTCGCAGGTTGAGGGGCGAGCTCTCTCCTGATTAGAGAGAGGATTCGCCCCTTCATGGCATCCCCTATTCTGTCCGCCAGCAGGCGGACACACCTTTCTTCCGGGAGGTCCGAAGGGTCTTCTCTTAGAGGCTCGTCCGCCCCCCCCTCCGTTTGTACCCCCCGGGAGTCCGTCCGCGGCGGCGGGGTCAGCGCCGCAATCGGCTGCGGGACAAGCGCAGGCCTACCGACCTGCGTCCCGCAGTCCGTCAACTCTTTCCTTGACGCGCCTACAAGAGAGAATCCCTTTTCGCGTCGAGCATCTTCCGCATTTTCTTATATTGGGAGGCCAGAATCTTCCCCGTCTCCTTGCTAAGCCGGAGCTTCTTCTCCAGGGTCCTGACGCGCTCATCCACGAGCGCGGCAGGCCTGGCCAGCTCCGGCCTCGCTGCCTCTCCCGGCAGATATGCGAGGGCAACAATGCCCTCGCCTAATCCTTTTATGGTTGCCGCCACGTCCTTTGGGATCTTCACGTAACGACCGTGAAGATTTGTGGACGTGGTGGCAACCTTCATCACGGCCTCCGCGGTTGTGTGCGTTTTCTGCACCATCTCCGCCGCGGAGGCAATTGGACACGGAAGCCTGGAGGACGGCAGCTGAGCGGTGTCGCGCCAGCATTTGTCCTCCAGCTCAAGAACCGCCTCTGCTCGCCTTGCAGCTGAGGCACGCTCCTCGGCCGCAACAACACCGAAAAACTCGACGGCGGTCGGCGGTCTTCCCACGCCCCCACTTGTACTGGGGGCCGGTGTGGAGGCGTCCTCCTGCACCTCCATGTCCAAATTCCCGAATGGTGGTGGGGACCCGGACAAGCCAGCGAATGCTGGGGAGCGAGAACGCTCCCTTGCCGGCTTCTTCTTCCTGTCTCCCCCAGGAAGGGCGCCACTGGCGCTAACTCCAGTGGGGGAGACCGGCGTCCCAAACATTCTTCGTGCGCCAAGCGCGAGAATGTCGGATTGCTTCTTTGCAGTCGAGGTTTCTGCCACTGTCCCTGCGATGCAGGCAGTGATTAGCCCATAGCGCGATGACGACATGGGGGTGCCTGGGACGGTAACACCCCCACGCCGGGCCCTGAGTGTCCGATCACTCTAGGCCGGTACGTTTCTCTCTTCTTCTGAACTACTCATCATTTATTTTCAGAAGAGTGGTTTAATTTCGGAGGTTTCCTTCTCCTAGAGGCCGGCTGCCCACACAGGGCTAACGAGCCCGGCCTGCCCGGGTGCGCTCTTGGTCTGGCCGCTTCCCGTGGACCTGTCCGGCAAGGGTGACCCTGCCAGAAACCGAAGTTCCCGCCGGCATAGCTCCACGGATTAGCACGGCACTCAAGCCCCTCCACCACGACAAAGTGGCGCACCTCCGGAGGGGAGGACAACGTGTTAGCCAATGTCATCATCTTTTCTTTATCTTATAGTTAATTACTTTACAGTAGTGAGTTGACTATTACTTCAACGTTAACCTGTCACTTTTTAAGTCTCATGACTTATAAAATACTTAACAAAAAACTATTTTGTTATAGTGTTTGAAAAGGTCTTGAAGGTAGCTACATAAATATGTAATAAAACTTAGAGGTTCCAATTTAAAAAGTTTAAGGTAACTTTGACTTAATCTTAAGGACATTTTTTCAAGGTCAATCAAGAACACCGTATTTTTTCTCCTTAATGACTAAGCAACTCTTGTTTCAAATATTTTTCTCTTAAACTAAAGGATTCTAGTAGATTGATTAAAATGAATCACCATGTATACATACCCAGCAAACAATTTGGTTGCGAGATGTCGCAGTTTTGTCGCCAACCGCCGGCGAAATTAGTAAACCAAATCCATATTCATCTGTGTCCTTATTAAGATACGGTTTGGCGACCATATCTGTCAAACATGTGAGAAAATGTGTGAAACATGTGTGTCAAAATGAGACCAAAATCATAACAAATCTGCTACTAGCAAAGCAAAGCCAAAGTGACGCACCAAATCCAGAACAGATTTGGTAATCGTTTGTTGGCGCGAAAATCGCGCCAAATACACATCATATCTGTTACCAGCACTGTTAACAAAACAGTAGCAAGTACAGACCAAATTTGTCGTCAGAAACGTCGACAGATTGGTACCAAACGAAGATCAGATCTGTCCCCTAGAATCCAAGTGGAATTACTACAAAAAAAAAAAAAGAAAATCAGTGGTATATCGCCTTATCGGAAAGGAATTAATTCGAGATTTCACTCGAATTAAGTTCTAGAAGCCTGATTCAGCTCGTTGATCGACCGATGAACTCCATTGAAAAAGACCGAATCTGAAAAAATCTTAAATGTGATAGCGGGATTTGAACTTGAGACCTCCATATTTGCAGCCCCTGCACTCAGTCCGCGAGACCACTTGTGTTCCTTACTAACATATAATTATTTTTATCTATTTATTCTCAAGCTCTCTATCCTACATTTCATTTATTATTTATTTAAATTATTATTTTACTAAAAATGTTGCAATGCAATGTACCTGCAACAATAAATAAAAATACTTTTCTTATTATTCTTAAATATAATTTAAAGTACATTTTTACAACGCGAATAAATGTTTTGTTAATATATGCTGATGCTTGAATAAACAAAGTGTTGTTTAATGAATTTTTGGTCACTGAAAACAAATCCGGCGGCGAAATCGACCTACCACGTCAAATTTCTGAGAAAATTAAAGGTAAATGTATAACATACTGTCTATTAGCTTGACAAAGAACATATCAGTGTATCTCATTCACACTAGTGGACATTGTGTTACACAGTGTCGACTGTACGTAGCTGGAAAGCACCCAGTGATTCATATTACTCAACAAATACGAGTATAATACATTACATTTATGATTGCTTCATTGCCGAATGCGTATAAACAGAAGTATTACAATCTTACAGTTGAACTATACCGGTTCCAGCATAAGTTAACAGTTATTGCCCGCATAAACAAGGTCTAACTGTAAAAGACTGTTCAATGTTTGTTAACAATCTGTTATCAACANAGGCGACAGATATGATCGCAGATAATCGCCATTTTGTTGTCTAGATATCAAACAGACAGTTTAGTAGTCTTGCGTGCAAATAGTCCGTACATATGCACGAACAAATCTGCTTAGCGTTTGGTGGCAATCTGTCAATGCGTTCAACAGATTGACCCGACTGCGGTCAACGTTTTGTCATAAACAGATGCTCATGCGGTTTTGCGGACTGTTTGGTCACAGTATTGCTAAAGCAGATCTGCTTGCTATCGACCATCTATTTGTTATCAATTTCACTAACATATATGGAATCATTTTTGCAACAATAGTTTCATGTATGTGCCAACAGAGTTGTTGGGTTTTTTGTCTCTATGTGCTAACAGTTTTGGCAGCACCANAGCATGTTTCCGTACTGTAGCGTTTCTGCACACAGTTTCTGTTGCCAAGGTCTGCGCAGTCAGAAATTGTTTGCTGGGTATATATATATACTGGTATACAGGCTGGGACACCCTGGTATATATATATATATATATATATATATATATATATACACAGAGTGTCCCAGCAAGTCCGTATCACCGCTCCTAGGCAAGTAAAAAAGGTTATTCTGAGTCGAAAAGTCCTTTACCATTTTGCGAAATTCGCAATAATTAACGAATTCTTAAGAAATAAAAATCTGCAAATGAGCTTGCAGCCACGTGCAAAATGACAGCTCGGAGCTGTCATTTTTTCGCGCGTTTGTACGTCGTAGTAACGGAATAAGAGGAACTAATAAACAGCATATAATATACATAAAAAAATCAATAACTAACTAATGTGACGCGAAAATAATAGACTTTGTATTCTTTTAATTGAAATGATAAAGTCTAATGTCAAGATAAGTTAAATCTGAGTTTTTTTATACTTTTGTAATTACTTATTTACTTACAAGGGAAGTGATGCAAGTGTCCCTCTCCGATTTTGATGAGCTTTGAATATGATGTAAAGTAGCTAAAAATAAGAGACCCGTATTTTTTTATGTGCTTTCTTGCACGTTTAGGGAGTAATACACCCCTTCGAAAAGAACCGGTTTTTTTGTTTTATGCGAGTATCATCAAAACGGTAAGAGATATAAAAAAATGTTTCAAATAAAAGTTGCATAGTATTTTATAGAATTTACAACCGCGTAGTTGGATTTATTTTTCATTTAACATTTTTTTATTTACCCCCACCCGTCATTTTTTTTCACTTTTCAAAATTTTTGTAAGGAAAAATTGTAGCATTTTTTACGCTGAATTAAACCATATATGATTGTCTTATGTTTCAAAGTTGCATCTTTCAGAAATAATCCATTAATATCGTATTATATGCGTCGCGCTGCATGACTCATCATTTATATCGCGCTTTAATCGTAATAGGCGATACAAAAATTAAAGAATGAAAATAGTCACGTGTATCAATAGATTCATGTTATGACAAAGAAATTATAACAATTTGTCATTACATATATCTGTTCATACACTGAAGATTCGTCTGTTGTAAGTTTATGGTTTCAATAAAAAATTAAACACATTGACATTTTGTATATTTGCTTGCATCGGCCTGTTTATTCGGTTTTATTGTTTCACAAGTTTCAATCACTTTGTTGGTAAATAGTAAGTAATTTCTAATTTTTTTCTATGCAATTCTTTTTATACATAGACTAAAAACATTTTTAAATACATAAATAACAATAATTATTATATTGACATTTTGATATTACAATTATGTGAGTAAATAAAAATGGTTTACGTGATTAAAGAAAGATGTCTATAACAATTATTCATTTATTTACTTCTTTAAGTATTTAAAAAATCCTATAAAAAATTTTAAAAAAATCTAATTTCTTGTACTAATTCAATATTTCTTTCTATGTAAATAAAAAAAGTAAATAATTATCAATACAGTACTAAGTAAATAAGTAATTACATAAGTATACAAAAACTCAGTTTTAACTTATCTTGACATTAGACTTTATCATTTCAATTAAAAAAATACAAAGTCCATATTTTCGTGTCACATTAGTTAGTTATTGATTTTTTATGTATATTATATGCTGTTTATCAGTTCCTCCCATTCCGTTACTACGACGTACGAGCGCGCGAAAAACTGACAGCTCCGAGCTGCCATTTTGCACGTGGCTGCAAGCTCATTTGCGGATTTTTATTTCTTAAGAATTCGTTAATTATTGCGAATCTCGCAAAATGGTAAAGGACTTTTCGACTCAGAATAACCCTTTCTACTTGCTTAGGAGCGGTGATACGGACTTGCTGGGACACTCTGTATATATATATACATATGTTTCTCGTTGCAACAAATTGTTTGCAATAACTCTGCAACTATGCACAATAAAAAAATGGTTAAAGGAAATGTTATATATACGTAAAAACGTGTATAAATATATACATATATATATATATATATATACAGAGTGTCCCATAATTGCCGTTTCACCGCTCGTAGGCAAGTAGGAGAGGTTATACTAAGACGAAAAGTCCTATACCACTTTGGAAAATTTGCAATAATTAACAAGATATGAATTAATAAAGATGTGCTAATCAGCGTGCATCCGGCGTAAAGGGAGCGTAAGGACAGCCTAGTCTTTCGCGCGGACGCGCCGTTGCGGTGGAATGGGAGGAGCTAATAGAATAGCATGTGCATTTATACATAAACAGCATATAAGCTGCGTTCGGGAAATGCGCTATCCGCGAGAAAGACTAGGCTGTTCTTACGCTCCCCTTACGCTGGATGCACGCTGATTAGCGAATCTTTATTAATTCATATCTTGTTAATTATTGCAAATCTTCCAAAGTGGTATAGGACTTTTCGTCTTAAAATAACTCCTTTTTCTTGCCTGCAAGCGGTAAAACAGCAATTATGGGACACTTTGTATATATACTACCATGATCAAAAAATAACCGGAATTTTTAATTTAAACCTCGCGGGCTTATCGGTTTAGAATTCTGTTGTTTGTGTCACGTTGGCAGCACTGTTACGGACACTCATGCCAAGCTTCTGCTTATCAGCTGTTCATTTACCTTTAT
>NW_018023168.1:0-1482 GCF_002006095.1 Pseudomyrmex gracilis | reverse complement strand
TATATATATATATATATATAATTTATACACGTTTTTACGTGTATATAACATTTACTTTAACTATTTTTTTATTGTGCATAGTTGCAGAGTTATCGCAAAAAATTTGTTGACAACGAGAAACATTGGAAAAACAAAAAGAAGGAGAAAAAAACGAACAATAGTGGTAGTAGTTTTATTTTATTAAGTGTTCAAAATAATATCCGTGGACTTCCAAGCACTTATTAAGTCTGTTACAAATATTCGCTCAAACATTTGATAACATTGGAGGAGTAACCGATGCACACGCAGTACGTATTCTTATTTTCATGTCTTCCGCAGTTGTAGATGCAGTTGCTATTACTTTGTCTTTTATTTAATCTCATTAAACAATTTAAAAAAAATTTTTAACAATATTTTTTGCTTTTTTCTTCTTCCTTTTGCTTTCCCAATGTGTCTCATTGCAACAAATTTTTTGCGATAACTCCATAACTATGCACAATAAAAAAATAGTTCAAGTAAATGTTATTTATTTAGTTTGATGACAGCTATTAAAATAACGAAAAATTAATATTTCTTTTTATTTAAAAAAATGTTGGGCAATCCTCTTTCTCTTATAGCATTTGCTTCCAAAAAAATCTGTTACACACTAGAAGACTAGCCCTACTGAACCATTTAATTAAAAAAATTTTTTGTTGATATCTTTAGTAGATTTTGAGAAAACAGATTGTAACATTTTATTTGAGACACCCTGTATATATACAGGATGTCTGACAACAAACTATCAAGCCGACGTGTGTAGGTAGATTAGGTCAATCTGAGCAGAAAAGTTATTTATCAGTTTGCAAAATTTGCAATAGTTATTGAGATATGAATTAATAAATATAGTGCACGGGGGACAATGATCTATAGGCGTGTACGATTATCAGTTGGAAAGAAAAATGACTTCTTTCATGCAATGTCTTAGCAACGAGAGACGAAATAAACAAACAAGCGCGACGCAATTCAGCTTCTTGCAATCGGGCGCTATTCGGCGATACGCAGCGAGCAGCGGAGTTTTACATGCGAGAAGATAGAGTTCGATCATTGCCCTCAGTGCGCTCATTGGCTCACATTTAGTAATTTGTATCTCAATAACTATTGCGAATTTTGCAAACTGATAAATAACTTTTCTGCTTAGATTGATCCAATCTACCTACACACGTGGGCTTGATAGTTTGTTGTCAGACACTCTGTATATATATATGTTTTCATGTGTAAAATTTATGTATAAAATATATATATATATATATTTCCGCAACAATATCCAGTTTATGGCTCCTATTACCGTTTATATACTTCGCGTTTAGAAACTTCAGAGGCTAAAATTTTTCATTAACCGGTTAACTGGCACGGCTTTTTTTACTATTCATGCCCGAACTGGCACCATCGAAAAATTAAGTGAATCCCACAAGATTTGGTATACAAGGGTTTTTTGAGTCGCCGAATCGATTCCGGGGGTTATTT
>NW_018023167.1:12078-14275 GCF_002006095.1 Pseudomyrmex gracilis | reverse complement strand
TGTTCTGCCTCTGAAAAGGACCGCTCGGAGGTTTGCTTCCGATGCGGTCTGACGGGGCACGTCCTGCGGCAGTGCACCGCACCTGAACCGCGGTGCCCATTGTGCACCGACCTGGGCCACAAGGCCCGTCATGTGTTGGGAAGCCCATCGTGGCAACCCCCGCCCGCCCGGGTTGGCTGTCTTGCTATTACGTTTGCAGGGCCGTCACAGTTGGTACCCGGTGTCGCTGGGCGAGAGAAGCGGCGGTNGGCCGGAAAACTTTCTCCCCGAGAGGATGTCTCCGGTCCGGCCAAGGGGGGGATAGAAGCGGAACCCCTAGGNGCTGTGTCCGCCCCATCTTCCCCACTTTCTGCTTTGTTGTTGACGGACGGGGCCTCAGCTCCCTCTGGTCCCGGGGGACTTTGTCCCCCCGGTACTAAAGAGCCGTCCCCGGCACCGGCGGTGTCCTCGCCGCCGGCGCCCAAGAAGGCGCTCGCTGCGTCACGAAAGGTCCAGGCGGGGCTGGCCCTTGCTGCCCTCCTGGGGCATACAGGGCCCTTGAAAAGGGCAAAGCCCGGTCCTAGTTGCTCGAAGCCCTAATGCGAGCTTGGTTCAGCGACGCCCGGGCGTAGTTTGGGGAGTGGGCCTCCCTCGTGCTTGAGGGAGGCCAGTAGTGTCTGGAGTCAGGTCCGCCTCGGCGTCTGACCTGGGGCCAAGAGAGGGACAACTTTCCCTCTCATTGAACCTGACCCGCAGACGATGGGGGTGAGGTTACGACACTCCTACTCCCCGTCAAGGAGGAGCTTACTCCTCATACCAAAAAGGGGGGCCCAGCTGGGCCTTCAGCCTACCGGTGCATCCTGCGCGTAACCGTAAGGACATTCCAGNGTGCACCTACATGGGCAGCAGTCGGCCGTCCCAAGGATTTTAGTGGGTATACTAGACCAGAGTGAGCTCTGGTGGGGGAATCCCTACTACCCCATCTCGCCTCGGCGGGGTGAGGTGTGCGTAATGCATTTCCCTCGAAATAAAAAAAAAAAAAAAAAAAAGAAAAAAAAAAAAAAGGTTGAACGTGGTTCGATTATGGTTTAACGTGGTTTTCGGTTTGGGGTCAGGGGGACAGCCCCGGCCTTCCAAGGGCAGAGCTGACTGCCACCGAGCGCGTCCCCGGGTTGCGGATAAAGGAACGGCCTTAAATATTAAGGTTAGCTGCGAATAACCTCTTTGGGGGGAATAAGCAGTCGCGGACAAACAGCGGTGGATACTGAGGGTGGGTTGGTCGCTCCTGTGGGAAGGGAGCGGCCTATAAAGTGCTCCATTAAACCTGATGAAGTATCCACGTCAAAGGCGAGTGAGTGCCGCCTTAAAAGCACTTCAACCCCCGGGCAGATNGCGCTCGTTAGGTTTTGTTTACCAACCGATCTAGGTGAAGGAAAACACCGATGTTAAACCAAATAANTAGAAAAAAATATATGATGGACAGCAAAACGAAGAAGGACTTACCGCCCCAGAGTGATCGGACACTCAGGCACGGTGAAAGTACTGTCCCTGCTCCCCCCGCGTTGTTATCCAGCGAAAGGCAGAAGGAGGGGTTGACGGCGGGCCCCTCTGAACAATCTGCTACCGCCGTAACTGAGAAGAAACAAGAGAAGAGGAAGGCCGACAAGAGCCTAGAGTCGGCTCTACAAGAGGGTCTGAGAGTGGCCGATTGCTCCCTTGTTGTGATGGGCACTGACAACCTCTTCGGCTACATCGCAGATTGCCTGGACGAACTTTGGGAGCGGCTTTGTCGTCGCTCCAAAATGTCCAAAGAGGAAAGGGCGGGCAAGCCGAGGGAGCTCCGTACGAGGATCATCGCGGGCTTGACGGAGCTCCAATCTCGGTATAGCCTCCGAGAAGCTTTCGAAAAGGTCGAAAAGAATGTCGCCAACGTGGCCAACGAAGTAGAGAAGGTCGCTCGGAGGNAGGTTGCCTCTGAACGACAAATTTCGGAGGCCATCCTCCAAGTCAGCGAGGATTTTGATGAGGGTAATATCTCCTGCCTTGCTGGCCTCAAGGAAATAAGGAAGGGTGTTGTGGAAGCGCGTGCGGCGATCGAGGAGGTCCATAACGAAGCCTCCCGGTCGCTTCACGCGCTTCACGAAAGCATGGAAACGTCGGTGCGTGCCATCGCCGACGTCTCCATGCCGAGGTCGGAAGGAGCTACATGCTCCACTCC
>NW_018023167.1:4641-11948 GCF_002006095.1 Pseudomyrmex gracilis | reverse complement strand
CGAGACGGCCCCCCTCTGTTAGTAGGACTCCTATTTCACCGCCTGTTCCTGTTAGGGCACAGGCGGAGGAAAAGGAGAAGAAGAAGAAGAAAAAGAGAAAGAGGAAGAAGGAGAAGAAAAAGGAGAAGGCGGTAAGGGCAACCAAGGCGTCTACGAAGGGTGGGGGGACGACCGCTGGTGCCGGTCGAGNAGAACTTTCTCCTCCTTTGACTCCGCCCTCGTCAAGCCAGCGGCCGCCTCGCGGGGTACTCCCGCGTACTGAAGCGGTCACCTTGCGTCTCGAGGGGGAGGGCATGTCGTATGCCCAAGTCCTTCGAGACGCGAGGAATAAGGTGGACCCTAGGTCGGCGGGCGTCTCCAGAATCCGTCGGATTATGGAGGGGCATTTGTTGTTGGAGGTGGGAGGGGAGGACCGCAAATNCAAGGCGGACCTCCTCGCCACCAAGTTAAAAGAAGCTCTCCCTGAAGGAGTCAGTGTGGCTTGTCCGTCCCGAAACGTGGAGATATTAGTTTCGGGATTGGACGAGTTTACCACGGAAGACGATCTCCGCAGAGAGTTTGCGACAGAGTTTGGTGGCGGGAGTGGCGTTAGGGTAGTATCCCTGCGTCGCTCCCAGCCCGTGGGTGGAGTCGTCTTGGTCCGCTGCCCAGCTGAGGTAGCGCCCAAGGCGATTAAAACAGGAATATTGCCGGTGGGCTGGGTGATGGTGAAGGTGCGAGCACTCCGCCCCCGCCCCCTGCAGTGTTACAGGTGTTTCCAGCCTGGGCACTGCAGGGCTGTGTGCCCCAGCGAGGTCGACCGCAGTGATCTTTGCTATCGCTGTGGTCGGCCGGGGCACAGAGCGGCCGGCTGTACAGAGGATGAGGGGTGTCCCCTCTGTAAGGAGTCGGGCCGGGAGTCCTCCCACCGANTGGGCGGCGCCCGGTGCTCGGCCATCGGCCGGTGGGTTCCCGTGCCCGTTAACAAACCCTGACGAGGGTAAGGAGGATGCGGTTCTCCCTGGCTCCGATATAAGGATCCGGGGAGCCGCTCCTCCGTATATCTGGTGCGTTAAACACCAGATATAATAGAGGGTAGCGCCTGGTCTCTTTTTGAGTCCAGCCGGTGTTAGATAGAGGCCCGGTCCCCGTTGTTTTGAGCTCTGGGCTCAACTCAGCGGTTACTGGGCGTAGTGTGGAAGGAGGACCTTCCTCTTGTCTCGTGATCTTTGAGACAAGAGGGAGGTCAGTATCAAGGGGTCAAGTCCGCTCCGGCGTTTGACTTGGGGCCAAAAGGGGTTTCTCCCTCATTGCACTCGGCCTGCAGATGGCGGAGGAGAGGTTGTGTCCCCCCTCCTCCGATTGTGGAGGAGCCTCAATCNTCCACCCAAAGGTTAGGGGGGCGTAAGTCCCCATGCCTGCTGGGCTGCCTCTGGGTTGTGCGAAAAGCGGTACCGGGGCAGCCCTATATGGGCTGAAGGTGGACACCGCAGGGGTTTTAGTGGGTATTTCCCATCAGGGTGCGCTCTGGTGGGGTGAGTCCCACACTACCCTGGCCCACACCTAGTCTGGGTCAGAGTGTGCGTAAATGCATTTCCCCTGCGTAAATAAAAAAAAACAAAAAAAAAAAAATGGTTGAACGTGGTTCTCGGTTTAGGGGTCGGAAGGACAGCCCCGGCCTACCAAGATCAGAGCTGACTGCCACCGAGCGCGTCCCCGGGTTGCGGATAGGGGAACGGCCTCAAGTACTGAAAGTAGCTGCAAATAACCCCTTCGGGGGAAATAAGCAGTCTCGGACAAACAGCGGTGGATACTGAGGGTGGGGTAGTCGCTCCTGTGAGATGGGAGCGGTCTATAAAGTGCTCTATTAAACCTGATAAAGTATCCACGTCAAAGGCGAGTGAGTGCCGCCTTAAAAGCACTCCAACCCCCGGGCAGATCGGGCTCGTTAGGTTTTGTTTACCAACCGATCTAGGTAAAGGAAAACACCGATGTAACACCAAATAAGTAGAAAAATATGATGGACATCAAGACGAAGAAGGATTTACCGCCCCAGAGTGACCGGACACTCAGGGGCCGGCACGGTGGGAGTACTGTCCCTGTTCCCGCCGCGTCGTTATTCAGCGAAGGGCAGAAGGAGGGGTTGACGGCGGGCCCCTCTGAACAATCTGCTACCGCCGTAGTTGAGAAGAGTAGAGATAAGAGGAAGGCCGATAAGAGCCTGGAGTCGGCTCTTCAAGAGGGCTCGGGAGTGTCCGATTGCTCCCTTGTTACGATGGGCATTGACAACCTCTTCGGCCACATCGCAGATTGCCTGGATGAACTTTGGGAGCGGCTTCGTCGTCGCTCCAAAATGTCCAAGGACGAAAAGGCGGGCAAGCCGAGGGAACTCCGTACGAGGATCATCGCGGGTTTAGTAGAACTTCAATCTCGGTATAGCCTTCGAGAAGCTTTCGACAAGGTCAAAAAGAGTGTCGCCAACGTGGCCAACGAAGTAGAGATGGTCGCTCGGAGGCAGGTTGCCTCTGAGCGACAAATTACGGAAGCCATCCTCCAAATCAGTGAGGATGTTGATGAGGTTAGTGTCTTTACCCTCGCTGACCTGAAGGCAATTAAGAAGGGTGTTGTGGAGGCGCGTGCGGCGATCGAGGAGATCCATAATGAGGCTTCCCGGTCGCTTCACGCGCTTCACGAGAGCATGGAGACGTCGGTTCGTGCCATCGCTGACGTCTCCATGCCGAGGCCGGAAGGAGCTACATGCTCCACTCCAGTCAGGAGGGGGAGTCAGATTCCTCCCTCCTGGCTGGAGGAGATTGAGAGGGTGGTGCGGTGCACCGTCTCGGGGGAGCTCCAAAAACTTTTGGAGCGGGGGCTCCCGAGACGGCCCCCACCTGTTAGTAGGAAATCTCCGATTTTTCCGCTTGTTTCTGTTAGGGCACAGACGGAGGAAAAGGAGCCAAGGAAGAAAAGAAAGAAGAAGAAGAAGAAGAAGGAGAAGAAGCAGGTGGTAAAGGCCACCAAGGCGCCTACGAAGGGTGGGGGGACGACCGTTGGTGCTGGTCGAGGGGAGTCTTCTCCTCCTTTGACTCCACCTTTGTCAAGCCAGCCTCCGCCTTGCGGGGTACTCCCGCGTACTGAGGCGGTCACTTTGCGTCTTGAGGGGAAGAGCATGTCGTATGCCCAAGTCCTTCGAGACGCAAGGAATAAGGTGGACCCTAGGTCGGTGGGCGTTTCCAGGGTCCGTCGGACCCTGGAGAGGCACTTGTTGTTGGAGGTTGGAGGGGAGGACCGCAAATCCAAGGCGGACCTTCTCGCCACCAAGTTAAAAGAGGCTCTTCCCGAAGGAGTCGGTGTGGCTCGTCCATCCCGAAACGTGGAGATATTAGTTTCGGGATTGGACGAGTTCACCACGGAGGACGACCTCTTCAATGAGTTTGTGGCAGAATTCGGTGGCGGGAATGGCGTTAGGGTAGTATCCCTGCGTTGCTCCCAGCCCGTGGGTGGAATCGCCTTGGTTTGCTGCCCAGCTGAGGCGGCGGCCAAGTAAACCCCGGTGAAGGTAGGGAGGATGCGGATCTCCCCGGCTCCGATGTAATCGAAAGGATCCGAGTAGCCGCTCCTCCGTATATCTGGTGCGTTTAACACCAGATATAATAGTAGAGAGCGCCTGGTCTCTCTTTTGGAGTCCAGGCGGTGATTAGTGGAAGCTTGGTCCCCGTTGTTTTGGGCTCTAGCTGGGGCCCAACTCAGCGGGTACTGGGCGTAGTGTGGAGGAAGGACCTTCCTCTTGTCTCGTGATCTTTGAGACAAGAGGGAGGTCAGTATCAAGGGGTCAAGTCCGCTCCGGCGTTTGACTTGGGGCCGAGAGGGGTTTTTCCCTCATTGCACTTGGCCTGCAGATGGCGGAGGAAGGGTTGTGTCCTCCCTCCTCCGATCGTGGAGGAGCCTCACTCCTCCACCCAAAGGTTAGGGGGGCGTAAGTTTCCATGCCTGCTGGGCTGCCTCTGGGTTGTGCGAAAAGCGGTCCTGGGGCAGCCCTATATGGGCTGAAGCTGAACACCGCAGGTGTTTTAGTGGGTATTTCCCATCAGGGTGCGCTCTGGTGGGGTGAGTCCCACACTACCCTGGCCCACACCTAGTCTGGGTCAGAGTGTGCGTAAATGCATTTCCCCTGCGTAAATAAAAAAAAAAAAAAAAAAAAAAGGTTGAACGTAGTTCGATTATGGTTTAATGATGGTCTTGGGGGATGGTACGCCACCTTGTCGTGGTCCCCAAGCTTGAGTGCCGTGTTGATCCGTGGAGCTATGCCGGCGGGAACTTCGGTTCCTGGCAGTGTCACCCTTGCCGGACAGGTTCACGGGGAACGGCCAGACTAAGAGCGTACCTAGGGGAAGAAAAACCCCGATCTTAAACTCGGGCAGGTCGGGCTTGTTAGCCAGGTTAAAGCAACCGGCCTAGGTCAGGTTCAAGACCGATATAAAACCGCTACTTCTTTTTTTTTATGGGATGAGCCAGAAGACAGATAAGGACTTACTGGACCAGGTTGACCGGACGGCCAGGTCCCGGCGCGGGGGGGGGCTAGTGTCCCGGGTTCCCCCGTGTCGTTATCCAACGACGGGCGGGTAGAGGGGTGCACAGCAGGGCCCTCTACCTATCATGCGTCTGCGAGGACAAACGAGGAGCGTCCGTGCCGCCCGAGGGGTTGTGCAAACCCACGGGTGGTATTGCACCGCGTGGACTCAGAAGAGTCCATTAACTCTGTAGAGTCATGTATCTCCACAGAGTCCTTGGAGGCCTGTCTGCCGGGGGCATCAGACGTGGACATGGACTCATCCGGAGACGAGTCCATGCACGGCGTTCTGACCACCGACGCGGCAATTGCGACCTACGTCGCTCAGAAAATGGCTCAGCCCGAACGCCGTGGGCGCCCACCAACCCACGGCACGTACATTGGTCTGGGCAAAGCTAGGGAGCAGCTCCAGAAAGGAAAAAAAATGGAAGAGAAGGAACGCGCCTTAGACTAGGTGCGGCAACGAAACGCCGCCCGACTAGGATGTCTCGGGGCGGTCCTCCGACACCGAGTCGGTGAAGCGGCTTCGGCGTACCGTCCAACGATTCGGAGGGACGGACGTTGAAAGAGAGTGCGAGACCCGCGCCACGTTGGACCTTGTAGATTTAATCTACAAGGCCGTCGGCGTGTGCGTCGAGGTAGCGGGTCGCGCAAAGCGGTTGAAAAGTACCGACGTGAAAGTCCTCAGGGACGCGGGACGAGACGGTCGTACAGTTGCGAACGCATTGTACGAGCGTCTGCGAGATGAACCTGGGGCACGGACAGCTCGTGTCCTGCCTCAGGTTTATAAAGAAAACGAGGAGCTTCGGCTCGAGACAAAGAGGTTGCAAAACGAGGTGGTGGCGTTGACAGCGAAAATTCGCATGCCGCCACCACCTCCTCCTCCCCCCCGGCACAGGATCGTCTGGCCGAGGATGCGCTGCTTGAGCTCATCTCGGCGCTAATAGACGCCAAGCTCGCGGCCCTGAACTTACCCGCTCAGGGTGCAGGACGCGCGGGTTTGACTAGCCGGGGAGGTGGCCGCGATCGGCCATCATCGCGGGAAAAAGTACGGGGTGATCCGAAAGCCAAGGCCGCCGCCAAGGCCGCCGCCAAGGCCGCTGCCAAGGCCAAGCCTAGGGCTCAACACTCGGCCCCATTCCAGACGGAGAAGAAAGCTCCAGGACCCTCGTCCTCAATTGCTGGAAGCGAGGCACCCTGGAGCACAATGATGGGCCGTAAGGCTCGACGGGCTGGGTCAGCGGCCTCTGCCGCCCCCAGTCGCGCCGGTAAATCACCGGCATCCGCCCCAGGGGCCAGCGCAACCGCGCAACCCGCTGGAGGCGGAAGAAAGAAGAAGAGGGTCAGGCTCCGGGTGCCTAAGTCGGCAACAATCACGCTGGCGACTGATCCAGCTCATCCCGGAGCACTGGACATCTCGGAGGGGATGCGCCGATGCCGTGAGGCGATACCACTGTCGTCAGTGGGTATCGCCCACGTGCAGCCTCGGCAAAATATGACCGGCGATCTCATGATTGAGGTCACCGGTGACTCTATGGCCGAGAAGATAGATGCCCTCTCGGCAAGGATAAAGGAGATCCTCCGGGATACGGGGATCGTCGTCCGCCGTCCGCCGCGCAAAGGAGACTTGCGCGTCTCGGGCTTCGACGACTCCGTATCCCCGAAGGAGGTAAAGGCGGCGCTGGCTTCGGCCGGAAATTGCCGGGAGGCAGAGATCCGTATGGGCGAAGCCCGGACTCTGTCTTCCGGCATGCGAGGAGTGTGGGTGCAGTGCCCCGTGGGTGCTGCCAAGAAATTGGCAGCAGCCCGGACTGTCAAGGTGGGGTGGGTCCTTGCCCGCGTTGAAGCGCTCAAGGCCCGCCCCTTGCGGTGCTTCCGGTGTCTACGACCGGGGCACACGGGGCACTACTGCCCCGCGAGTGAGACGGACCGCAGCGGCCGTTGTTACCGCTGCGGCCTTAATGGGCACTTGCTCCGGCAGTGTAAAGCTCCGGAGCCAAGGTGCCCATTATGCGGTGACCTGGGGCGCCCCTCCCGGCATGTGCTGGGAGGCCCCAGCTGCCACCCTCCTCCCGCTGCGGCTGGTGGTTTAACCACCACGTTTGCGGCTCCAGCCAAGCTGGCGGAGGGGATGGCAGGGAAGCGCAAAAGAAGGAGAGAGAGCCCATCGAGCGAGGATACTACACCTGCTGCGGAGAGGCCTTCTCCGCAGCGGGAAGTCTTCGAGCCGATGGACTGTGAGTCGACGGGTGTGGGCGTGGATCTTCCTAGTGGGACTCCCGTCCCCCCGAACTTACCATCACTCGCGTGCACGGAAGAGGGTGCTCCTCCCTCTGGTTCCGAAGGAATTAGTTCTCCCGGTTCTAAGGAGGACACCCTGCCTCCCTCGCAAAAGGAGAGTAGTGCGACCTCCTTGGTACCATCCTCTTCAGCTCCTTCCAAGGGGCTGAAGATGGACCCGAGCAGAGCGCTCGCGGCTCTACTCGGATCGGAGGGGAGTCAAAAAGAATGTCCGCCCTGGGCCAGCTTCCTCCAAGCCCAAGTAAGGGCTTGGTAGGGGTAGCCCAAAGGCGAATGGGGGGAAGGTCATAGCATTGAGCTATGGCCAATGTTAGGGGTTGGGTCCACCCCCTCGGGGGTGTTTGACCCAGGGCCTCGGCCCAGAGGCAGCGAAGCGGGGCTGTGTCCCCTCGCTTCGTCGCGGAGGGGGAAAGTCTAAACCTCCCCCATAACTGACTACAGGTGCGCAAGCACATAT
>NW_018023167.1:0-4626 GCF_002006095.1 Pseudomyrmex gracilis | reverse complement strand
GTTTGACCCAGGGCCTCGGTCCAGAGGCGGCGAAGCGGGGCTGTGTCCCCTCGCTTCGTCGCGGAGGGGGGAAGTCTAAACCTCCCCCCTAACTGACTACAGGTGCGCAAGCACATATCTACCGGGCTGCCTCTGGGTTGTTCTAAATTGAGGTACCGGGGCAGCCCTCAAAGGATGGCAGGTGGACACCGCAGGGGTTTTAGTGAGTATTCCCCGCCGAGGTGCTTTTCGGCGAAGTGAGTCCCACACTACCCTGGCCCAGACCTCTGGGTCAGGGTGTGCGTAAACGCATTTCCCCTGCGCAAAAAAAAATGGTTCAATGATGGTCTTGGGAGAGGCCTCGATTTGGGGGTCGGGGGGACAGCCCCGGCCTTCCAAGGGCAGAGCTGACTGCCACCAAGCGCGTCCCCAGGTTGCGGATAGGAGAACGGCCTCAAGTACTGAGGTTAGCTGCGAATAACCCTTTCGGGGGGAATAAGCAGTCGCGGACAAACAGCGGTAAATACTGAGGGTGGGGTGGTCGCTCCTGTGGAAAGGGAGCGGCCTATAAAGTGCTCCATTAAACCTGATGAAGTATCCACGTCAAAGGCGAGTGAGTGCCGCCTTAAAAGCGCTCCAACCCTCGGGCAAATCGGGCTCGTTAGGTTTTGTTTACCAACCGATCTAGGTGAAGGAAAACACCGATGTAAAACCAAATGAGTAGAAACATAATATGATGGACAGCAAGACAAAGAAGGACTTACCGCCCCAGAGTAATCGGACACCCAAGGGCCGGCACGGTGGGAGTACTGTCCCTGCTCCCGCCGGGGAGTTGTCGTCCCAGATTCCCCCCCGTCGTCATCCCGCGATGGGCTACCCGTCACCTGCACCGCAGGGGTGACGGCAGAAGCTGAGTCTGCGAAGGTCGCTGATAGTGAATCAGCACGAGCCGCTCGGGGGCTGTTTAGCTCCGTGGTCGCGCTTCGGCGCATCGATGGGAACAAGCCCAGCGGTAGTGGTAGCCAGGTACCCTTAGAGAGGAGGGAGAGACCGCGCTCTCCCGTGATCTCGGAGATCCTGGGAAAACCTCCATATCCGGAGTCGGATATGGAGATTATAGAGGAAGGGACAGACCAGCCAGTCCGAGACCGCAGCCTGCGGAATTCAAGTTGGGGGGGAGGACATCATCCCCCAGGAAGCAACACCAATTCGCCCCCAGATGCGGACTCAAGTGATGCAAGCGAAGGAGGGGANTTCTGTCCCTGAACCCGCTGCACCCGTGGAAGAAGCTGAGTGGCATTCACTTAGACACCGTTCAATTGGACANGTTGCAATTAGACACGTTGCAAATAGACACAGAATTTTAGACACGGTTCACTTAGACACGATGCATTTGGACACGCAAGAAAATGCGCACCGTTCATTTAGACACCGTTCAAATGCGCACTGTTCATTTGTACACAGAAATATGCGCACCGTTCAATTAGACATCGTTCACTTGCGCACCGTTTGTTTGTACACAGAAAGATGCGCACCGTTCAATTAGACACTGTAATAATGCGCACCGTAATAATGCGCACCGTAATAATGCGCACCGTAATAATGCACATCGTAATAATGCTCACCGTAATAATGCGCACCGTAATAATGCGCACCGAAGGCAGATGCCCTCTCGGCCAGAATGAAGGAGGTCCTCCGGGATACGGGGGTCATCGTTCGCCGCCCGGCGCGCAAGGGCGACTTGCGCNTCTCAAGATTTGATGGCTCCGTATCCCTGGAGGAATTAAAGGCGGCCCTGGCGTCGGCCAGAAATTGACGGGAGGCGAAGATCCGTTTGGGCGAGGCCCGGACTCTGCCTTCCGGCTTAANAGGAGTCTGGGTGTAGTGCCCCGTGGCTATTGCCAAGAAATTGGCAACAGCTCGCACTGTAAAGGTGGGGTGGGTACTTGCCCGCGTGGAAGCGCTCAAGNCCCGCCCCCTGCGGTGCTACCGGTGCCTAAGACCGGGGCACACTGGGCANTATTGCCCCAGAAGTGAGGCAGACCGCAGCGGTCGCTGCTACCGTTGCGNTCTCAGTGGGCACCTGCTCCGGCAGTGTAAAGCTTCGGAGCCAAGGTGCCCATTGTGCGGAGATTTGGGGCGCCCCTCCCGGCACGTGCTGGGAGGCCCCAACTGCTGCCCTCTTCCGGCCACGACTGGTGGCCTCGCCACTACGTTCGTGAATCCGGCTAAGCTGGCGGAGGGGGTGGCAGGAAAGCGCAAAAGGAGGGAAAGTTTATCGGGCGGGGATTTTCCATTTGCTGCAGGAGGATCGTCTTCCCCGCAGCCGGGGGTCTCCTTCCCGATAGACTGTGAGTCGGCGGAGGCGAGCGTCAATCCCCNTTGTGGNGCTGCCGCCTCCCCGGCTCCATTACCGTTGTCGCAAAGTGCGGAAGAGAGTGTTCCTCCCTCTGGCTCCGGGGGGACTTGTTCTCCCGGTTCCAAGGAGGNCACCCTGTTTCTATCGCAAAGGGAGAAAAGGACGACCCCCCCTATACTGTCTTCTTCAGCTTTCTCCGAGGGGCTGAAGATGGACCCAAGCAGGGCGCTCGCGGCCCTTCTTGGATCGGGGGGGTTCAAAAAGAAGGTTNGTCCTGGACCTGCCTGCTCCAAGCCCAAGTAAGGGCTTGGTAGGCGGCAGCTCAGGGCTAGTGCGGGGGGGAGGGCCATAGTTTGCTATGGCCAATTAACAAGGATGGGTCCACCCCCTTCGGGGGTATTTGACCCGGGGCTTCGGCCCAGCGGCGGCGAAGCGAGGCTGTGTCCCTTCGCTTCGTCGCGGGGGAGAGAAGAATATAGCTTCCTTCCCAAATTAGGTTATGAGGCGCAAGCCTTTACTTACCGGGCTGCCTCGTGGTCAAGCTCATAAGGCGATTACCGAGGCAGCCCTCAAAAAGTGGAAGGTGGACACCGCAACGATTTTAGTGGGTATTCCCCGCCGGGGTGCTCTCCGGCGAGGCNAGTCCCACACTACTCTGGCCCACACTTAGTGCGGGTCAGGATGTGCGTAAATGCATTTCTTCTGCGTAATAAAAAAAAAATGGTTCAATGATGGTTGAACGTGGTTTATTTGTAGTTACACAGTTCAAGTATGATTAAGCACGGTACAATCAGAATTAAATGTGGATCCCCCCTCGGGGTCGCCACGGGGAAAGACAACACACCCGCTCCCAAGGGTGGGTCCTTAGAAAGCTGGACCCAAGTATCCTGTCCGCCGCTGCTCAGGCCGCGGCCTGGCCAAGTCCACCGGCCGGGCCGCGCGACCTCCGAGCGGAGCTCCGGTGGTTCCGCGAGACGTTGATCATGATCTGCGACGCGGCCATGCCACGTTTTCGCGGGCCACCGAGTCGGAGGTCCGTGTACTGGTGGTCGGAGGAGATAGCCGATTTCCGGAGGGCGAGCATTCGAGCCGACCACCGGTACACACATGCCCGTCGCCGACTCCATCGTGGCTACGAGGCAATTCAAGCAGCGGAGGCGGCCTACGAGGGCTATCGCATCGCGCGTAAAGCCCTTAAAGTCGCCATTAAGAAGGCAAAGTCCCAAGCGTGGCANGAGCTCCTTGAGGCAATCGACGCGGATCCATGGGGCCGCCCATACCGCTTAATAATGGGCAANTTACGCCCCTGGATCCCGCCGGTCACGGAAAGCCTGGACCCCCAGTTGTTGGAGAAGGTGGTCTCACCCTTTTCCCCAGCGGGAAAGGCACTTGGCCCTCCCCGCAGCCGGAGTTGGACCACCCGGTTGAGTGGTCCAACGAACTGGGGGTCACAGAAGAGGAGTTCCGCCGGGCCGTCCGTCGGATGACGCGGAAAAATACCGCCCCCGGTCCCGACGGCGTGCCCGGCAAAATATTGGGCTTTGCCTATGGACAGGGTCCCTTGGGAGAGCGCCTCAGGCAGATCTTGACAGACTGCCTGAAGACCAGCTGGTTNCCCCCAGATTGTAAGCAAGCCAACCTGGTTTTGCTCCACAAAGGAGGAAGGCCTGCGGACTCGCCATCCGCGTACCGGCCGATTTGTTTATTCGACGAGGCGGGCAAGCTCCTAGAGCGCATTGTTGCCAACCGCCTCGTCAAGCACCTGTCACGGGAGGGTCCCGACCTGGCCGACTGTCAGTACGGATTCCGTGGGGGACGCTCAACAATGGACGCCGTGTTCCACCTTAAGTCCCTCATGGAGGCGTCGACCAGGCAGGGGAGGAGGGCGTTGGCAGTGTCTCTCGATATCTCCAACGCCTTCAATTCCCTCCTCTGGGANAGTATAGGGTGGGCTCTGGAACATCGTAGAGTCCCACCCTATCTGAGTAGGCTCCTCAGAGACTACTTTCGTGGCAGGGAGATTAGGTATACCNGCCGGTACGGATTACTGCAGCGAAGGAGGATGTACCGCGGGATTCCACAGGGGTCAGTTCTCGGCCCGCTGCTGTGGAACCTCGGGTACAATGCGGTGATCCAGGCCGCGCTTCCCAGAGGACTATCAGTCATCTGCTACGCAGATGACACTTTGATAGTTGCCTCTGGGGACGAATGGAGCAAAACCAGGTTGCTTGCAGAGGTTGGGACTAATTGCGTCGTTGACCGCATCGAGAGACTGGGCCTTAAAGTGG
>NW_018023166.1:3181-14418 GCF_002006095.1 Pseudomyrmex gracilis | reverse complement strand
TACAAACTCCTAAAGAAACTTTTTCTATTTTGTTACTTTTTCATCTCCGTCATCCACATTATAGCGGGACCGCGCGTGAAACCCGCTTCTGATTTGCTCAAATACCAGGCCAAACAAAAATGGCGCTGATCAATTTGTGCCATGAATTTTCTTCGATGCGCATTCCAGTGTATATAGAGTTCAGTGAACGCAGCCAAAGATAAAGGCTGCTTTCCTTTTAGGAGACCTACAGCCAATTTTTTCACTTCTAGATAAGTTTTCGATAACTTTATCTAGAAGATATCTCCCAAACGGCCGATTTCTTCATACCTTTTGATAGCTATCCTCTGGATAAATTCCTCTGAGAACCAATAAGGAGAACCAATTTTGGGAGATATCTTCTAGATAAAGTTATCGAAAACTTATCTAGAAGTGAAAAAATTCGCTGCTAGAAGTGAAAAAATTGGTTCTCCTTATTGGTTCTCAGAGGAATTTATCCAGAGGATAGCTATCGAGAGGTATGAAGAAATCGGTCGCTAGTCGACACAAGTCGACACAAGAGTCATTCTGTCTTTGTTTCTCACTGAATACTGAACGAAGACAGAATGACTTTTGTGTCGACTTGTGTCGACTGTGTCTCCTAAAAGGAAAGCAGCCAAAATGACACTCGGATGCATTCGGGTGGGGAATCGGAACACAGCCCGACGGTTACGTTCAGAAAACCTAACGGTTGTGAAATCATCACTTATGATAGGACTATTCTTCAAATTCTGCTTTGATTCTAAAAGTATGATCCAATCAGAAGTGATTATCTCTCAACCGTTGTTCAACTGTTGAGTTGTCTGAATGCACCCAATAGGTCTGTTCTTTTTACCTGAACTGGCTGCACTAGTTCAGAGTTCATCTTTTTCACTCTACATTGGAAGAAGAAAGATAACCTCTGAACTAGTGTAGCCAGTTCAGGTAAAAAGAACAGACCTAATGTAACTCTACTGTGACTGCGTTCTGATATTAACTACCAGTACTGGATCTATAGCCCTTGTGACGTGAAGTATAGATTTTTAGTACTGGCAGTGAATATCGGAACACAGCCTGTGAAAAGCGACGATCGCGGGTCGCGGTGTTGTACAAATTTTTTGTGGCTTCTGCGGCATCTCTCAGATAAAAGAGAGTAAAATAGACACATTGGTTGCAAATACTTAAAAAAATACTTTTCTAATAGTGCATTAAACACCGCATTGAGTAAAATTGCTTCTTCAAAGTGTTTGGTCCAGGTTAGTCAACTGGTACATTAAATGTATATTTTTTAAATCGTTTTTTTGTGTGTATATATTTACATAATATTTAATTTATATAATATAATATATATTGCAAAACCTTTATAAATAAAATTTTATAAATACACATTGTAGGTGTTTTAAGCAGATTTTCTGGTTATGTATTTTATTGGGATGTTTTAGAATGATAAAAAAATTATTTATGATTTAATTAGAATCACAAGTATATTTTAGGTATATTTTCAATGTTTTACTATATACTTGTAACACTAAAACTATTTTTTGTACATTAATTTCAAGAAATATTCAACAATCAATGGATAGTGGTCAAAGAGAATCTCTTCATACTCCAAGACGAGCTCAGAAATGTCTTTTTGCGCCATCCAATAATACTACTAATAACAAAAACATTACTTATGATGCAAATTGTAACAATAATAAAGTAACTGAAATATCTTCAGGAGAAGAGTCAGATTTAGGACCTATGTCACCTCTTGCTCTTACTGATCAAAGTCCGAGTCATGACAGTTCTTCAGGTAGAGAATATATCTCACCATTTACAACACCTGAGAAATCACCTAATTTACATATTTCACATTTATCCTGGGATCGGCTAAAGTCAAGATACAACAGAGAAAATCATATATCACCATTCAGCTCTCTCAAGAAGGTTACTAGAGCTGCAAGATATTCACCTAGATGTAAATTATTTAACATATCTCCAAGGTCATTGCAATTTTCTCCAAGCAAACAGGTAGCATTGTTAACACCAGAACGCTTTAAGATAACAGAGGAGATGGCAAACGAAATAGTACCAGAGACACCTCAAACGACACGAAGCTTTGCCACAGAGATTCAAAATCAAGATATCACGGAAACACCTCGAAAGAGCCGTAGTCTTTTACATAAACAAATGACACCGTTCTGGTTTATAAACAAGACAACTTCATTACCAAAATTACATAGGCGAAAATCTCTTAGTTCACTTGAAACAAGCGAACTAAGAGACTTTTCGCCTAGACAAAAAGAGAACATATTAAAAAGACATGCACAGGATCAGTTGATGACAACTTCGGCAAAATTATTCAAAACGGATGATGCATCTTGCGCACCTAGAGCAAGAGCAGCGTTGTTTCAAGATAGAAGAACTGAGTGCGACAGTTTAAAGAATTTCTCCTTGAGTACTGGAAAATTCTACAGTAGTAATGCGAGAACTGAGCGACCATTTGCTATTAATATCAAGAACAACGATAGTAAAAGGAGGCGAAGTTTGTCTGTACAGAGTAACAAACGTTTGTTAAAAAAGCAGAAATTCGGCAGAATAAACGCTGGCGTATTCCACGGAATCAAAAGGCCGAAGCCTAAAGTACATTCGGAAGTGTCGAAAAACATAAAACAGTATAGTACACAAAACTCTTTATTGCAAAATATAAGCAAAGATACTTCGCCTGCAGAGAGAGCTCAACCAGTAAACATAAGTGTGGAGAAAGTTTCTTCAACGGAGATTAACGAGAACAAGCGATTTTTCAAAACCAATAAGACAATTAGGCATAATGCCGCTACGGTAACAGTGAATAATAAGATCAAATTGAAAGTTACAGACGGTAAAATTGTATTGAATACAAACCGTGCTTCTGCGAATGCATCTAAACTGCAACAGATACAAACCAATATAGATGTTCTCCTGGATGCAACTGATCTAACTGTGGATGAACCAGAAGTTGAAACTACGCTAGAACAAAATAAAATGGCTGATTTGCTGAAAATATTAGAAGATGATTGGCAAGATGATTATGATAAGATGGTAGCATTGCCATGTAGTAGTAATAACAGCAGTAGCGTGATGACTAGTACAATCTCTCCATTAAAACCAGTAATGGTAGTGCCAACAGACTCAATCATGTCTCCAGCTAGCGAGCTCATTAACTTGACCTCAACCATGAATATTAAGGATGTGGATTCTCAAACATATGTTAGAAATCTTTCGCCCAATAATACAAATAACAATGATACTGAGGGATCTAAACGCATGGAGAAAGAATCTGGAAGAAATAAGTATTTCCCCATATTTAATCAGAAATATTTCGCATCCGGCAACATTTTTGAGTACGTTTTGTATTGCCTATGCCATCCAAATCTCATTTTGAAGAAAAAAAAAAAAAAATAAGTTTCTTTTAATTTCTATTTAGAGAGACGAGTAACACAAAACCTAACAAAGCAACAAAAAGAACACAATGGCAATTATCTGCAAAAGGTGGCGGTGCAGATCAGTATCAGTTGGATGTTGGTCAAAAACGTTTCGGCGCCACTCAATGTCCAGAATGCAACATCGTTTATCAACTAGGCGACCCCGAAGATGAAAACGCTCATCTAAATTATCACAACAGCATACATGTTTTAAAATTTCATGTAATGCATTATATTTATCATAAAAAATAAATGTTATGCGTTATATCTATCATAAAAAAGATAGTATGTATTTTCATGATGAAAATTATTTCAGGGATGGAAGAACGAACGCGTCATAATGGAAGATTCTTTCACATCCAGTAGAATAATCTTAGTTGAACCACATGATTCTAAGCAATACTGGAAGAAGATATCGGATATTTTAACAGTTGTAGATAGAGACTTGGGATTATCAAACACGGATATATCGGAATATCAGAATAAAAAGGTATAAAGTATGTGTGTTATTAAATTCAGTTTGGCAAACAACAGGGAAAAAATGTTCAAACTTTGCATCTTGCAGATTTATTTGTATATACGCGAGAAAACTATCCTCGGAGTATTAGTAGCAGAATCTATTACGAAAGCGCATCGCATGATTCCCGATTTAGTTGAACTAGACTGTTGCACCGCCGAAAGCACACCTACAAAGTGCGGTATAAACGTCGTATGGACTGCGATGAGTCATCGCAAACAGGGTATAGCCACTAAACTTGTCGATATCTTAAGGTAAATTTTTGTTAAAATATTGTTTATATTTTCATATTGATATATTTTACTGAATTATATTAATATACCGACTTTTTCCCTGTTTTAGAGCAACATTTTTTTATGGTTACATGATGACGCTAGATGATATAGCATTCTCGATACCAACTCCAAGCGGTAAAATCTTTGCTGAGAAGTATTCTAAAACACGAAATTTTAAAGTTTATAATTAAGTTTATAATAAAATATAGTTTATAACTATGTTTTCTTCTAAATTAACTGAATTTCAACCGTTTGTTATTTTTCCAAATAGTCTCAAATACTGATTTGAGTTGTTGAAGTATTTTTTTTTGTGATTATACGTATTTTTTGTAATAACTTGTATTTTCACTTCGCTTTTATCAAAAAAATGTGCTACTAAATGCAATGTTTAATATATGGTTCATATCACATATATATACTATAGATTTTCACTAACACTTAAAAATAAGGTGAAAATATAGGCTAATGTCTTATTATATTTTAGTATCAATATTTTTCAATTTATATGAGATGTACTACACATAATATAATATGGATTTGCATAATATATAGATTTTCTTTGGCATTCAAGTACTTTAAGCGCCAGTTTGTTTTTATTTTATATTTAAAGCTCCTCACACAATTCATTACAGTTATCTTGGATTATATCATCAGAAACGAGAATTTATTCTTAAATTTGCCGCACTTACGTTAAAATAGAAAAGTATTTTAGTACAAATTCACTTTTAATCAATAAAATATTGAAAAGATGAATATTTTATTTATCTTTTCAGCTACATTTATTCATCTTTATAGCTAGCATTATTTTACTTTAGCGAGAATGCTGGCATGCAATTGATTGATTTGCTTCAAGAAGATCGGCAGCTTTTCTCCAAAATGTTGAATTTTGTCAACGTAACAATTATGCATATATAGAACCTATATGTTGTGCAAAGTTTCCGAGTTTGTTACTGGCCATTATAGTGGCCAGAGCGGCCTTCTAATGATTCATAAATTTGCAATTATTGGTACATTAAAAGTAAATATAACAAATGAGAAAAATGTATTAAATAAACTCAAATGTATCGCAAATGCAACATACATAGCTTAAATAAACAAGTTATGAGAGTGTAAAGTGTTGATAGTAAAATCATGAAGTGTAGAATAAGTGTTTTCTCTTAAACGTTTTGATCAAATTGTTATTCTGAGACATCTTTAGACTTATTCATTTAAATTTTATTATATATATTGCAGTTCTACTTGAAAAATCTTCTGCTTTAACTTATTTACTGTGCCAAATAAAAATCTATGCTTTATGTCACATGTACTATAAATTTCCAATAATAGGGTAGCGATATTTACTACAGTAAATATTGGAACACAACCATGATCTACATCTAATACAGCTGAAAGTATGTGAAATTATAGGAAAAAATTTGTTTATTTATCCTCATAGTTAAGCTTTTTTTTTTTTACAAATAAATGTCTTATTTAACTGGAAAAATCTTGTACGTATATCTGAGTAAAAATAAAAGCAAACTATATCCTGAACTAACATATGTTATGTACGTAGAAATGTAACAATACAGTCAATTTGGCTTTGTCCTGCCAAAATGAATAAAAAAAACTAAATATAAATGTATTCAAAAATTTATCTTTTAGTCGTATACTTCACTTGTATGTGTATGTCGTAAATAGTATATAAAATTATTAGAGACCTCCCCTTATATAATCCGAAATGACTGTAGCAAATATTCTGAGGAATTTTAAAATAAGAATTTGTTTGTTGTTTTAGATTCTAATATTAATCAATTACATTAATAAAAATTATAGCATTTACGACATAAAAGTGAAATATTCTACTATATTATAAATTTTTTAGTATATGTAGTTGTACAAAAAAAAAATTACTTTAGACGGATCAAAATAACTGTGTCTAAATTCTATCTTTGGTTGTCTACTAGTATCGGTTACCATATCTACTACTTCTACCTCTGAATCGATCCCCTTTTTTCTCTTTCCATGCTTGATATCTTTCAGCCATACTATATAACTCTCCGGGTACTTCCTAAAAAAACAGCATATAATCTAATTTCTAATTTCAAAAAAATGTGGAAAAATAATTAAACATCTGCTTTGCAACTGACTTGACAAGCCTCTTCGAGTATTTTGATCAATTTTTCCGCATGACTCCAATCACTTCTTGTCATATATGTAATAGATTCTCCTGTACGCCCGGCACGTCCTGTACGTCCAACTCTATGAACGTACTCTTCTATATCTCGCGGAAAGTCATAGTTCAATACATGTCTGAGGTACAATAAAATAATAAATTGCAATAAAAATAATCATTACTACTGTTGTGGTATCAATATATGCATAGAATTACTCACGTAATATCTTCAATATCGATTCCTCGACTAGCCACGTCTGTTGCGAGAAGAATTCGAATTCTTCCGGACTTTAGATCGCCCAGAGCTTGTTCTCTATCTGCTTGCTCTCTGTCACCGTGAATGCTATCACATTCAATACCTAAACAAGCCAGGTCACTGGCGACATGATCGACTCTAGCTTTCTTACCAAAAAACACCATTACCTTATCTAGAGGACCCATCTCACGAAAGAATTGATACATCTACGTTAAAGAAAATATATATTGTTAATACATGTCTCTCTAATCAACTTCCAGTAACATATATATTAATTTAAAAAATATAGTTTTATTTTCGCAATTTAGAAGAATAATATTAAAATTTTGTATTATAAACAATTTCATGCGTTTTCACAAAGAACTTCTATATACTATTTATTATAAAAGACGCTCAACAAAGAAAGAAAAGGAAATAATAATTGATTGTTTGAAACTGTTTAAAAAATAAGTTTTGATAATTTATTTTAAAGAGTTACTAACCATATCGGACTTTTCTTCTTCGGATATTACATATACTTTTTGTGTGACGGTATGAACAGCTGCTAAATCAAGCGATCCGACATACACTTGAATAGGATTTTTCATATATGACTTGACTAAGCGTCTAACACCTTCGGGCCACGTAGCACTAGTAAAATGAAAATTCGAAGCATTATAGTAAAATCAATGTCGTATTATACAAGTAAACATTATACAGCAGAATTTTGCAACATAATTCTAGTTTGCAATAAGTCTAATAAAGTAATAATTTGGTAAATACATACCTTGTCATAACGGTTTGTCTGTCTGGCCGTACATCCAGCAGAGTTTTACGAATTTGCGGTTCAAAACCCATGTCCAACATGCGATCCGCTTCGTCAAGTACAAGATACGTCACGCCTGATACATCCAACACATTGGCTTGCACCAAGTCGTTCATTCTTCCAGGAGTCGCAATTACTATTTGCACGCCTTTTGTTACAATGTCGATTTGTTCTTTGCGATTTCCGCCACCGTACACGCACACTCTAAAATAATTTTCAATTAGATATGTGCAGTCGGCTCAACCAATTCCCGCACCCTTCAATAAACAAATCATTAAGTCGATTATATGTTGTAAAAAAAAAAAATAAAAAAAAATAAAAAAAAATAAAAAAACTGAGTGAAAGAGAGATAATATCTCAAACGCATAGAAGCCCATAAAAATAAGAAGAGTATACAAAATTCTCTTACGCTTTGATATCGTGATAGGAGTATTTGTTCACTTCTTTTTCAATTTGTAATGCCAACTCTCTTGTTGGTGCCATAATGAGAACATTCGGTCCAGGTCGCTCGTTACGTGGAGTCACTTGTCCATCGATGTGAATGAGAGCAGGTAATAGAAAAGCAAGAGTTTTTCCTGAAATTAAAAATAATCTTGTATATATTTTACACACGCACACGCACGTACCCACCTATCCACCCACCCACACACACACACACACACACGCGCGCGCGCGCGCACACACACACCGTACAAATAGTAGTTTTTATAAAATAAGAAGTAAACCTGTTCCGGTTTGTGCTATGCCAATGAGATCTTGGCCGCTCAGTAGAACAGGCCATGCTTGACATTGTATAGGACTTGGTTTTACAAACCCTTGTTTCTTTATTTCAATGAGAATGTCAGGATAATGCTACGTCATAAACATAAAAATATATATTGCATTTGTATGATTTCATTGTCGAAGCAATAGATATTCAAGTTATTGAGATTACTGTATTACTTGGAAAGCTTGTTCAAAAGTTTCAATAGGATTCGGTAGTTTTGATATATTTGTGTTATCTTCCTTTTCGTCACAAAATCGATCAACTTCGATGTTATTGTTGTTTTTTCTGATTTCCTTTACTTTCCAGGATGTCATTTTAGCAACAGCAGGATCTTCTTTATAGAAGTCTTTTATAATAGGAGGCAAAGCTGCCAACCTTCGTCTTCGATATTCTTCCTAAAAAATCATTTCAAGCGGATTAATATTCTTAAAACACAATTATCGCAAAAACATCAATTATCAAGATTATTAATATATGTTACTAATATATATGTATACTTATTAATATACTTTAGTAATATATTAGTATTGTATGTAGTGACTTATTGTTTACTAATGAATATTGTATGAAACATACATATTCTTCACTAGCTTTTTGCCAATCAATATTTGCACATCTTGCCATAAGTTCATCTTGCTGAGCCTTCTTATATTTTTCTGCTTCTTCTCCTTCTAGTACAAGAAAGTCACCAAATATTTTTTCAGATAACAATTCTTCTATTAAGGTTTTGGCTCGTTGTTGTGCTTCTTCTGTACCAATCAATCTAACAGCCGTTTCCCCTATATGTTCAGGATCCATCTCATCTACTGGTACACTTTCAACCTAGAAAAAAAAACTATTAAATATTTGGTTGAGAATATTTTCCATAAAATATATAACTGTGTCATTACTCACTTTAATTCTAGCATTGCTTTCTGTTTGCAGAGCTTTAATTTGGGTACCTCCTTTCCCAATAAGTTTCCTAACATTATCATTCTTCACATATATAACTAGCCCTTCTAAATTTGATCTATTATTTCTTCTACTGGTGTTACTGTCATTAAATTTTTTTCCAGAATATTCTCTTTGAATATGTTTTTCTGTTCTATGACTATATGTGCTTGGTTCATTCCAAGATTCTGCTTGAGGATTATTCCAGTTCTCCTGCTGAGAAATATCCCAGTTCTCTCCCTGAGAGATATCCCTTAGTTCCCCTAAGTTTTTTTGTGGAAAGTTATCCTGAGGCTTATCCCAAGATTCTTCTTTTTGATTATTCCAAGAATTATCAAAAGATCTATTGTGATATCTCTGAAACTGACTGTCTCTGCTTCTTCCTTGATAATTCCTATTATTACTTGTATTGTTTCTATTTCTTCTTTCATATGAATTATATTCCTTAGAATTTGTTTCCCATCTTCTGGAGGACATTGTATTATTTCGTCTGTTAAAGCAATAAATTGTTAAAGCAATAGAAATTATATTCAAAATATTCTAAAATCTATAAAAGACAAAAGATCAGTACAAAATTACAACACACACACACATACACAAATATATACATATATATATTTTAGGCATATGGGCAGATTGTTGAAGCCCTGAACCACAAAAAAGTCAAGATCATGTTTATATATATATATATATATATCATATGCCAAAAATATATATAAACTCTTTGTAAACATAATCTTTCTAAACATTAATATATATTTTGTGTGAAAAAGCCAGCTAATTAAGCTAAGACATGATAAATACATCATAGAATCATTATTAATATGTTGTTTTTTACATATATAACAGAATTTACTAAACATTAACATCTTATAATTTATTATATTTACATCTTGAAAATACAACAAACAATAGGTAAATACTTATTTCTCCAAAATACTGGAAAGAATCATAACTTTTATGCTTTATTCTTTAAAATTTTTATCTTTCCAGTTTAGTTTATTTCAGTTTTAAGAATGGTAGCCTATTGTTAAATAATATATCAGATTTAATGCATATTTAGCAGTCAACTCTACATATCTATTTTTAATTACAAAGAAATTGCATGTACTAAAATGAAATATATATACATAATAATGTATTTATTTACTTACATATAAATTAATTACTTGTTGTAAGTTCACATATATTATATACAAGTATATAATGAATTTATATGTAAGTATTCATTTACTTAATAAATAAGTAAATACATATAATTAATAATTTATATGTATAAGTAAATGAATACTTACATATAAACTAATTACTTGTATGTGAAAAACAATATATACTGTATAAATATTTAAAAAAATAAAACAGAGTACAGAAAAAGATCACACAAGTTTGAATAAGTATTATTATTAATATATTAATAATATTCCATCATTTTTGGCTTTGTACGTTTCTCTAAAACGTTATTGATAAATTCACTACGTGCGATGTATTTTCCGAAAAAAAAAACCCACAGACGCTTCATAGTTTCTTTTCAGAAAAAACATCGAAATATTCCACTTGAACTATTTATTCTTTATATATATTTACTTTTTCTTCTTCTGTAAAGGAATATATTATTTCATGCGTGGTGTAGCGACAAGATGTATCGATTCTGTATTAAAACCACATATGTAAATACTAATACTAATAATTTACATAAAAAACAAATACGTATATCTCAATAATTCAACAATATCTAATTAACTCATGTATTCTGTTTAATGATATAACTTTTGTATTATATACCTTTACTTTATCTAATGGATGCTTCAAAATTAGGTTTTTTTGGTTGTAACTTACTTCAACGTGCAACATAAAACTGTTTCGTTCCATGAAGTAAGAGTAAGGAGATCGAACTCCGTGATATAAAAGTGGTCCCGATTCTGACGCCTAAAGCCCTTTGCACAATGGACGGAATAGCGATAGCGATAGAAATAACAAAAGTTTTAAAAAGTTTATATTTAAAAATAAAGGTAGGAACAGCGGAATCTAACATACAAAACTACACATGTATCAATGCAGATCAGAAAATCGGAATAAGCAATAGCGATAAAATT
>NW_018023166.1:0-1801 GCF_002006095.1 Pseudomyrmex gracilis | reverse complement strand
GGTTGTAATTAAAACGGTTTTACCAGTGCGTGTAAACGTAGTCACTGTAGTACACTTTTGTTACACTCTGGCGTTTTTCTTGAAAAGCATACACTTTACACGATGTTTCCCCCACTTCCAAAAAGTGTAATGTATTAAAAGTGTAAGGTGTACACTTTACACTTTTCGTGTATGCAAGTAAAACCAACCTATGAGAAAGATAACAATTCTTCTTCTTCTTCCGAACTACTACTACTTGTTTCATCTATAATTTNTATTATAGCTGTACATATTGCCACAATAGGTTTTTTGTCCATGATTTGGTTAATAACGTACTTGCAAGTAATCTTTTTTTATACTGTCACGTGAGTGTACTGTAACACCGTTCGTTTATACACCCTGACATTTGCACTGGTAGCATTGAAGTAATTTCGGAACGGCTACGGCAGTGCACTGTTATTACGTCACTTTGGCAGTACTGCCAGTAAAAAACGAACGCAGCCATACTTGGCGCGAGGCACTACCGTGCCTCTTGATACGTCTATGTACGTAAAGCCTCTTGCACAATGGAAGGAATAGTGATAGCAATAGAAATAACACAGTTCTTAACACAGAATTCCAACTCGTCGGAAATTTTATCGCTATTGCTTATTCCGATTTTCTGATCTGCATTGATACATGTGTAGTTTTGTATGTTAGATTCCGCTGTTCCTACCTTTATTTTTAAATATAAACTTTTTAAAACTTTTGTTATTTCTATCGCTATCGCTATTCCGTCCATTGTGCAAGAGGCTTAACGTGAACCTATAAATTCTCAGTACTGCCAGTAATAACGGAACAGGGGCATCTCTCACTATCACTGGTCTAGTTTCCACCGAAGCATTAATTCACACCAGAGAGAAACCTGAAAGCGGCCATCCTATTGTAATTTTTTACGACGGTTTCAGCCGCTGGTTTTAGCCGTATTTCCACAAAAGTGAAACTCAAAGGCCGTTCTACATTAAACGCAAGTCGCAGATCTCGTGGAACTGATTAATCATGTTGGTCGATTGGCTGATTTGACTCTGCAATTGGTCAATTCCACGAGATCTGCTACTTGCGTTTAATGTAGAACGGCCTTTGAGTTCCACTTTTGTGGAAATACGGCTAAAACCAGCGGCTGAAACCGTCGTAAAAAATTACATTAGGATGGCCGCTCTCAGGTTTCTCTCTGATTCACACCAAGGCTGCG
Organism: Pseudomyrmex gracilis; assembly: GCF_002006095.1. Taxonomy (NCBI): domain Eukaryota; kingdom Metazoa; phylum Arthropoda; class Insecta; order Hymenoptera; family Formicidae; genus Pseudomyrmex; species Pseudomyrmex gracilis. Next base: position 591 of record NW_018023166.1, on the reverse strand, counting down.
TTCCGAAATGTACTGCCAGTACTAGTGGTATGACGTCACAGAAGTGTACTGTAGATAACGTTCCGTTTTAACTTTATGNACTTTTTCATTACTGCAAAAAGAGAAAACGGAACGCACTAGCAGTATGTTTCCAACAAGTTTCTGTAAGTTACTCTCGAATTATTTATTTTACAATAAATGAAACGGTAGACAATAATAAAGATATAATAACATTGGCTGTGAATACGTTAATGAATAGTATATATGAATCAAGTGATTCTAGTGATTCAAGTGATTCAGATATTGAAATAATAGTTAAACTGAATCGATTAATCTATGTACCAAGGATACGATACCAGAATTATGTAGAAAATATTGTATCATCATATTCAGAAATGGAATTTAAAATGCATTTTCGGTATGTTGTGTAATAATTAAAAACTTAAAATTAAAATTTTTTACCATTTCTAGCTCTTTCAGCTTCTTCTGTAGTAACTTGAAGAACATAAGATTTGTTTTCTTCGCCATCAATTAATGTTAAAACTTCAATGTTTTTGGCAGCCATTAAAATGATATTTAGCTTTCTATAAGGATAAGGTTAAAAATTCATTC
>NW_018023165.1:18510-19947 GCF_002006095.1 Pseudomyrmex gracilis | reverse complement strand
CGCACACGTACACGGCTGTTCGCCTGTGTGCGTTTTGTCTGTGTATCCCCTCTACTTGCTGAGCATGCTGCTAGCGTCCGCAAACTGGCATCTCTGCTCCGATCTCCGGGTCTACGAGTAGCACTCAGGGAAGCTTCTTCTCGGTCGGGCAAACCGACAGCGACTCAGCGATCCGATCCTCACCGAGGAATCTTAGATTCTCTGCCGGGCAAACCGGCATCCGTTCCGCTCCGCTCAGGGGAATCTCTGGATTCTCTGCCGGGTAAACCGGCATCCGCTCCGCTCCGCTCCGGGGAATCTTTAGATTCTCTGCCGGGCAAACCGGCATCCGTTCCGCTCCGCTCAGGGGAATCTCTGGATTCTCTGCCGAGTAAACCGGCATCCGCTCAGGGGAATCTCTGGATTCTCTGCCGGGTAAACCGGCTTCCGCTCCGCTCCGCTCAGGGGAATCTCCGGATTCTCTGCCGGGTAAACCGGCATCCGCTCCGCTCCGCTCAGGGGAATCTCTGGATTCTCTGCCGGGTAAACCGGCATCCGCTCCGCTCCGCTCAAGGGAACCTCTGGATTTCCCTGCCGGTTGAACCAGCTCCCTTTCCGTTGGAACCAGTCCAGGGGGATTGCGTTTCTCCGTCGGGCAAAGCCGACTCTTTCCGTTGGAGCCGTTCCAGGGGAATAAGCTAAGAGCGACCGTAAGGACAACCGTTCCTAGAGAGACCGACCGAACAAGTCTACTTTTCGGAATAAAGTGACTTTCGGCATTGTAAATAATGTTTTCACGAACCGATAAAAGTGAGTTAAGAAACGGCATTTTGTAAATCTTTTTGTCATAGAAAAGAGACTTTTCCGCGTGATAAAATTGATTCTCGCCATAAACACGTTTCCGAGCAGACAAATAACCGAGGCCTGCGAAACGGCCTTGACCGAGTCGCGCCGTTTAAATCTCCGACCGTGTACACAACTTATGTTTTTTTGATATATTACCGAAGAAAACGTGACTTGCTCGCACACCGTTCCAGGAATTCGTCGTCACGTGAATTCCACAGCGTATTATTTCTCTTTGTATTCTAAATCTACTTTTTTATTTCTTTTTGTTGAATTATTTGAATAACTTCTTTTATTTTGTTTGTTACTGAATCACACCGAGTCATTCTTTTCTTTCTATCTTTTCCCGTTTCCGACGAGCTACTCCGCAGCAAATCAAATTAAACATTAAACGAACGGAACGAAATTATCTCGAAAAAGTAGGACCGTTACAATATATATATATATATATGTAACACATCACGCATATTTTTTACTTACGTAAGCACAATGCGGAGTAGTCACGTATCTTGTACGTAAGAATAACGTATATAAGACAAGATGATAGATAATAAGATGTATAGTAATACATGTACAGTGAATCCAAAAAGTATTTGTACACTCACATTTTTTAAA
>NW_018023165.1:15870-17600 GCF_002006095.1 Pseudomyrmex gracilis | reverse complement strand
TTCTTTGGACAACATTTTCCATAAGAACTATCACATCATGTGTTGACAGAAGATGTCCTATAATGCATAAAAATATTATTAAACATTAGCAAAAAATATTATGCTTATTTGAGTAAAAATCTTTTCCTTACAAAAACTTCTTATACTTTATAGTGTTTACAATCATGATATTCCTCAAAAAAATGATGCATACAAAAATATTTCTTGCACCAGGAACAACGTATTATAGCAAGTGCTCCACATATAGAACAGCGTGGTATTTCTTGTATATCTTTTCCGGAAAAACAAAAATCTACTGGGTTTTCGAACTGTGGTGGTCGTTTTTTGATGTAGCCACTTTTAAACCAAGCATATTTGAAAAGATTATGGAATCGTGGAGAAGATAGTTGTATATGCGTTAAGGATTGTAACTTGATAATATTATTTCTCAAATAAAAATTGATATCATAATTTAACAATATAACGCGATCACTTAATGTCCTCACAAAGTGTTTCCATAGCTTAAATCCGTAAACATCAAGAGGTTGAATCATTCCTGTAGTTTTTTTTGGTATTGTTAAAATTCGTACATCTTTATCTGTAGATGGCATAAACTCTTGTAGGCTTTGAGNACAATGTCCGCTCCAAGAATCTAATAATAACACACTAAAGCTCCCAATTCCGGGTAAAAATACATTTGTAAACCAAGATTGAAAGTGTTGTGTAGTTAATTTTCCTGATTTTTATGCCGCGATAAAAACATTTGCAGGCCTAAATAATCTGTTCTACGCATGGCCCGAAACTTNCACTGGTTTCTTTCAAAACCAAATAAAGAGGTGATTGTAATTGTCCGCTTGCAGAAATTGTAGGCATAATGGTATAGCTATGTGTAATTGCTGATTGTGATTGAACTATGCCTTCGACTGTTTTAACACCTTGTGTTGTTAACATTCTGCCTGAATGTATTTCCAAGTTGAACCCACTTTTGTCTGCATTATATATATTTTGTATTTCAAAAAGATCTATAAATGATTTCACAGAACTTATGAATTCTTGGCATGCAGTTTGTAATTGTTCTTGATTTGTTTTTGACAAACGGTTTATAAATTTGGTTATCTTTCTGGATACTATTCCATGCTTTTTTTTTAAATTTACTACCCATGTTGCTCCTGCTTTAAAATGAGTAAGATTAATTTGTTCTTTTGCTTCTACGGCCCATCGTCGTAGATCTAAATCATAAATGATTGTATTGTTGTTGTTAGCGTCTTTGAACTTTTCCAAGGCATATTGAGAAATATCTAATAGTTTTTGTCTATGAGTACCACATTTTTGTAAAGAGAGGTCCTATTTATACAATTGCGACAAGGACTTTACCTTTTTAAAACGATGTTGTACTGTTGATAAAGTGTAATGCCTTTTTTCCACTTTTCCAGAACTCAACAGCTTTTCTTTTATAGTCATTATTTACAATTTCTTCTTCTGGTGTACAAGTATCTTTTTCCTTATCTTCATCACTTTCTTCAAGTTCTTCTACTTCGTCTGCTCCAACATATATTCTGCATCACATATATTTGCATNCCAATAATTCTCGAATTTTAATGTAATGTCGGTCTCCATAGCAAATAATAAGTCATCCATTGCATTTTGTATAATATCCTTTATAGTATCATGTAATTCAATTTCTTTATCATTTACAGGTGTTTGTGGAATATTTACAATTTGGAATGACACAATTAACATATTAATAACAT
>NW_018023165.1:6446-9340 GCF_002006095.1 Pseudomyrmex gracilis | reverse complement strand
ATGTAGAAATTTTCAGTAGCCAACTAAAATCGATTCTTTCTAGAGCAAAACCACTCCTCATATAAAGCGGCTTTGCGATTTTCTCGATGTATCTCGAAAACTACTGAAAATATTAAAAAATGTTTTATACAAAAATTTTATGGTAAGATTACTTTTATTTATTTACATTAATAACATTGTTCAAAAAAATTGTTTTTTATACATTTATGAAAACATTTTTTGTTTGAATAATTTGTTTTTCAATATGTTATTATAGTTAAATAAAGGACATTTTTTAATGAAACTTTTGTATGAAACANTTTTTGATATCGTCTATAATTGTCGAGATAATTAAATAAAGTAAAAAGTCGGTATATGTATAAGGGGTGACTTCATCCCTTAAAACCGTTTTTGGGCCGCAACGGAATACGTCAACATTCATCTATTGACCTCCCCTACATGTGTGCAAAGTTTCATCAAAATCAGAATTTTCCATTTCGCGAGGTTTCCTTGTTAAAAGTATAGTTTTCCACAAAACTTGATTTACCCTATTGCAAACATTGTGAAAAGCAACTACAAAGTCAGTAATTTGTGTCTCTCTGAAAACGTCACGGAGACACAAAAGAACACAAAAACTGTAGTAGTACTTTTACTACAACTTTTGTAGCATATTGGTTTCTTTATTTAGGAATACAGGTTTTTACAAAAGTCGATTTGCTTGACTTCATGTTTTTCTGGAAAGCAACTTTAGAATAAAAGAAAGACAACGAGACACAAAAAAAAACAAAATACAGCGTTGGGTTATACTACTTTTTTATATTATATCATTGTGTATAAATAATGTCAAGCATTCTAATAAGTTTTTTGATCATTTTGTAAGAGAATAATTACTTGCACATTAGTAGTAACAGATGTCTGATAATTACTATTAGTAGTATGTTGGCACTTATGGCGCTTCAAAACAAACCCCCTCCACCTGGCCTCCCCACCACTTCTGGCGCCATTGCCCCACCAGGGTGGTTTTCTCTCTCCTTTGGTGGTGATTGGCCACGCCCACTGGAGGGGATGGAAAAGTGACATGATTTATGACCCCATAAATTTTTTATAAATTTTTTATAAATTTTTCTAATTTTCTAAAAATGTGTATTTTTAATTTTTTTTGTTGAGGAATTTGTGTGGGAGAAAAGTTCGAGAATGTTCTCGAGTAAGAATTCTTTATTAAAAAAGTATATAATTATTTAAAAATCCGTTTTGAAGCGTGGCTGGTACTGGCAATGGCGGCGCTCCGATGTTGTTGGCTCGTGNGTTCAAACGTGTATGAGAGCAAGTTGGCGTCGGTTGAGTGAGGAAGTGTAAAGGCGGGAGTGGCATCGGTCCCGAGAAGAATCAATTAGCGTCTGGACACTTATGGCTCCCAATGAGCGAGGTTCAGGGGTAGGTGATGGGGATGATAGGGCCCTCAAGAAAGGACCAACGAGCGTCTGGGCACTTATGGCTCCCAATGAGTGCGAAGCATAATTAAGGGCGTCTAGGCGAAATAGAAATCGAAGCAGGCGTCGCAAGACTGTGACTANAAAGTCAGGGATGTAATATAAAAAATAAATGTATGTGTCCGGATTTTTTCTGAACGATTTTTATCTGCTTTTGACACGTGCATGCCGATGGGAACATAAGTTTTTGAAGACAAAAACGGTTTATGACTCGGGACCGTTAAACCTGCGCGTACTTATTCGCGCGAGAAACTTCGAGAAAATTCTACGAGAATTTTTGATGGATATTCAATGTAGACTAAAATGTTTATATAAATGTGTGAGGAGTTTAGGAATAGGTTTCTTGGGAAGAATAAGAGAAAACAACTTAGTACAGTTATTTGATATAGATATATTTTGAATACATAAAAGAAAATACAAGATTACAGTTGATTATTTTTTTTTGTTTTACAAGTACAGTGTTGAATATAGTGTTCAAGAAAGTGGGTTTGTACATTGTTGGATTTTGTAGAGAATATTTTACGAAATAAACATACAATTAATTTGTCGGTGGCGTCGAAATTTCCGGAAAACAGTTGTAAAAATTGGGAAAGGCTATACCCGTGAGCCATAAAATAGAGAAACACACAGCACAAATGCCCGCACGTTTGCGAGAAATATCCTTGAAGTTGAGTCGTGTTCCATGTGTGCATTGCGGAATTTCTTGGAAATCGTAGAAGGAAGCGGGAATCTGACGGCGGTATTCCATAGCTATCGAAGTAAGTGGCGTGTCTGTTTCCATCGAGGAAGAAGGCAACCTAGTGGGTTCCTGGTTGAGTGTGATTGTCTGTGTTAGCGACGATTGCTGTCCACCTCGTCCACACCCTGGGCAATTTGTCGGCTGGATACACTCCCGTCCAGATATTTGCAGTTGTCGCAAGGCTTGCAATATTTCTTTCGTATTTATTATTTCGATACAAATAGTCGCGAGAACGCGGAGTGAATCTTATGTATTCCCCTTGTACCTCTGTTTGCACAGCGACGTCGTTTAGGCAGGAGGTTTTTGGTGGGCAATTGTCTTCACTGCGCGTATCTTCTTCTTCTTCTGTTAGTTGTTCTTTCTCCTCCTCCGTTTTGATGTCGTCAGATTGTATCATGCTGATCTCATCGCTGACAAAGCCGCTATCGAGATGTTCTTCAGCGCTGTTTAGGTTTAACCAGCGTTTTAACCGAAAAGCGTTACGTAGAGCAGGGGTCGGCAACTGGGCACTGCTCGCGGGCGCTCGCGGGCAGCGCAATTGCCCGCGTGCAATAAGTAAACAGAGGGGATAGAAAAAGAGCATCGCTTATAAACTGAAATATGCTGCAACAGGATCGGCATATTTTCAAGTGGTACCCTCATGAAAATTCTTACTTACACAAACTCTCTTTAGTTAAAAGAGAGAA
>NW_018023165.1:3031-5606 GCF_002006095.1 Pseudomyrmex gracilis | reverse complement strand
AACGAAGCGAAGATATCGGAGACTAGAACGAAACTGAAATTTCTCCACAAAACGCTTGCGACAAAAGGCGTAGAAAAGTGGGAAAAATGTAGTGGGGAAAAATTATCTTGGTTTTACGCATGTGCGGGAATATGATTATCCGTTATAATCAACAATGATTTGACGCGAAGAATCGATTTCCAAAGCACTGTCGAATTCCGCATAAACAAGACAGTTAATAGTCGTTTCGAGAGCTTTTTCGAACCGTGCTTCAATTCGCAAACTACCGTGCTTCACGAAATTCCAATGTTTGACGCAATTGGCCGATAAATTGGGTGTGAGATCAAAAGCGAAGAATGTGTATCCGTGTGCATAAGCATCTCTTCTTATAGCATTGCCTTCGTTTAGAAAATGAATACCTGAGAAAAGAGTATGAAAAGCTTCGATGTAGAGAGGAAAGTCTCTTGAAAAAGAAGGTTGTAACGGTCTAGTAGGAACTTGCATTCCATCGACGTAAAGCGACAGGAAATTCATATTAAAGTTTTTAAAATTAGACGGATTAAGTTTACTATCGCCGTTAAACGCCTTATTTTCGACAAAACCGATTATCACTCGCTTCGGCAGTTGCCCGAGTATGGCGTTGTCATTTGATTCCCCCACCACTCCTCTATGGATTGTAAACGATTTAACTTCAACTCTCGTGAGAGGAAACTTTGCAGTGGTTTTGCTCAGCATTTTAGCGCTAATAAAACTCCAGCGCTTAGTTTTGCTCTCCTCATGATCAAGGTGGCGTCTACAATACGAACTCTTGTCTGCGACGTAGATTCCATGAGACAGAAAGAATCCTTCGAGCGGACGAGTCTTAGGCGCATTTCCACGCCATTAATCAAGAATTTATCTTGATTGAAAACGTCACAATGTAGATGTCCTATGAGATTCACAGCACGGTTATTGTTGAAATACTGCATACGTCTCACGAGAGCGGGATTCTCAGTTGGAGCATCGAAGTCGTCATCCAACAGCCCCGGAGGAGCGCTATCCCATAAACAGGTGGTGAGATGAGAGGATTTTGCTTTTGAAGAATAATTCAACAATGTCTCGAAATAGGCTCAATACGCGTAAGCATTGTTCGGAGGCGACACAAGCTTTTGATTGAAGTACACATCAATTTGATTGAACATGGAATGTAAAAAGTTATTTACAGGCCCTACTTTATGCTCTGCAGCAGTGGCGCTAGAAGCTGTAGCCGAAGTAGCCGGAGTAACCGCTGCGGAAGTTTGCAATATCACGCGAAAACTGAGAAGAGTATGCGCGAGATCTATGTAATCTTCACCATGTTCCGGTACGACAAACTCCACGGGAGCGTCGTCCGCAAGAGTCGACAAAGGTTTGTAATGACTCCATTGCGAACTTTCGATACTGGTCTGAGTGGGCGGTAGAGTGAAAAGATCAAGTTCGCTTTTGAAACACTCACACGAGTGAGTATGGAGAAAAGACATTTTGCTTCGTCTACGAGAATATATCGCTCGCGGTTCGTTTCTTGCTCACGCGGCGTTAGCTAGTTTTTATCGCGCGCTTCTTCTTCTTTTTCTTCTTTTTCTGAATTTCTTTACTCGTTGAGCGTTTAATTGCTTGAGTTTTCTTTTTTCTTCGCACGGAAGCCGATTTCTTGTTGGTGCTACTAGCACGACGGCAACGCTTGATCGCGAAGTGAACGGGGAGCTCACCAGGGTCAAACTGACCCGGGCGTTTCTTCGCAAGGGGTATATATCCCGACCCTCGCATTAAGCTGGTTATTTTTTCTTTTGCTTGTTGTTTGAGATTGTCACGTGATTCTTTGAGACGACTGTTAACTGCTTCTTTTACATTTACGCGAAGATGAAGCTCTGATAACGCTCGCGAATACCTTTCCTAACGGCGATATTTCATCAGTTAACATTTCAATTTTGTCGGGAATTTATTCTTCAAAAGCTGATCTTATAGAAGCTATAAATTATTCGTGCTCTCAAGAAAAATCACATATTACATGGTCACTGAATCCTCTATATGGTAATAAAGTTTCTATANCGCTTACATGTAAAGAAGACAAATGCAATCAAATTCATAGTGTAAAGCTTAGCGACAAATTGCGTCGTATACTCGGATTTGAATCATCCTCTCTTAATACACCTTTTGTAGTAGACAGAGCTGCCGGTGTTGATAGTTTCGAACCAATCAGCTTAGCCCGTGCTATCCCCGACAAGTTATTTGTTTATTGCGACATTTGCGAGTCATACATAACCGGAGATGCGCTAACATTGCTTCTTCGAATCGTTACTAACAATACCACGGATAAGTACGGTTCTAATCAGGTGAAACATTACTCGCCTGGAAATTATATTCCGCTTCGTAAAACAAATTTCCGCATGATAGAAATAGATATAAGAGATTATAAAAGCATTTAAAATTGGCACTGTTTTAAATATGGTTGATCGAATTATGTTATTGTCTGATCCTTGTTTCCAGCAAAAAAATTTTAAATTTATGATTGAGGTGCTCCTTATGAATAACTATCCTCTGCATTTTATTTTTAAGACAATCAAGTATAGAATTAAGT
>NW_018023165.1:0-1376 GCF_002006095.1 Pseudomyrmex gracilis | reverse complement strand
GACAATAGCGATACGAGACGTTCCTGCGACTTTACCACCTCGGTACTCGTCAAGTTCGATCGTTGCCCGAATTTTCCCCAAAACGAATTGAGGTACAGCTTTGCGACCGAGCGTAAACTCGGATTTTGCGCAATGTTTGCTCTATCTAGAGCGATACCCTCGACTGCTTCGTATTCTTGAAGATATCGTTCTTTAGATTGGTCGTCCACGCATTCGCTCGGCCATCCGCTCGCCTCTTGCTTCAATTTGAGAAAACAGTTTATGTATTCGGCAAATAATCCCCCCTAACGCGCATCAGCGTTGTATCGGCTCGTCTCGTATTGCCATATCTCGCTCACTGCAGTCACGAGATAACCCTTCTCCACAGCTTTGCGTAATTCACACAATACCCACACGCCTTCGAATTCACGATCGCGCAGATTTTCGTGCGAGCACTGTGTCTGCGAGAAAGCAACTTTTCGCAGCAACTGCGGCACAAGGCAAACAGCAGTTTGCCCTGCACGCGGTACGGGAGTACAGGGTGAAAGAGATTGCGCGGAGGGAGCACTCTACAACGCACAAGCTCCTCGACCGCGGAAAAATNGACACCGGGCATCGCTCCGATGAGCGAGGCGCACTCTTTTTGTCCGACAAGAATTTTCGGATGTCCAATCGGGAAAGCGCCGGTTTTCAACACGTAAGGGTATAAAGAACACACGTCTACGTAAGATATTTTCTCCGTACCCGTAACTTCGCGCCAAATCGCGATGTTTCCCGTTTGACCGCCGAAAAACGCGTCACGCGGTGAAAGCGGTTCAGCCACGAGCATCGGATGTTGGTTTAAAAACGCTCGCATTTCGCGATTTTCCCGCGTATCGCGATCAAAAGCGCACTCCCATTTTTCCGTCACGATGTACCCTCGTTTGCGAAGACGCCATGACGTTGTCAGTGTACGCTCGTATCGCGAGTTTATCGTGTCGTATACTTCGCGTTCCCCCGTGCAGAGACGTTTGTCGCGTTCCGTTTTAAAACACACGGGACATCCGTGCCAAAAGCAGCCGTGGTATTGCAACACGTGACGCTCACCGTTCGCCGTTTCGTAATACCCGTCGACGGGAATGCCTCCGACTTCCGCGAGACGATGATCTCGCCCGTGACCCGCGTGAACAATGATGCGGCCGAGCTCGCGCTCCTTCCACACCAGCTACTGCAGAGCTTTGCGGGATTGCGTATTTGCGAGGCGATATCCGCCGCGAGGAATGACGCCGATCTCTTCCTCACGTAAAAAGTTTTTGCGGAAAACGCGCATGTGGAAGCGATGGTCGTGCATTTGTTAAACGGACATACGTTTCCGCGCTCNAGAAATATCTTGCGGAAGGCCATGCACGCTCACCGCA
>NW_018023164.1:12175-20093 GCF_002006095.1 Pseudomyrmex gracilis | reverse complement strand
AACTCTTTGTACAAAAATTTATCAGTATTTACTGAGCGTTTTGTGAAAAGCGTTACTTTAGCATTGCAGAATGTTTAGAAAACATTATATATAGCGTTTGATAAGCGTTCCAAAAGAGTTCAAACCTTTTGGCGTTATATAAACATTCTTATAAAGTTTGAAAGCGTATAAACTCTCAGAAAACTCTCATTAAACGGTTATCAACGCTCTGTAAAACTTCTTATTTTCGTCAGGGTATATGTGGATGAGGGTTACTATTGGATTGGCAGTGGGGAATTTATCTGAGTCAGTAAATACATAAGAATAATGTATAATAATAGTGGTGAAAATTACTATTATTACTATAAAACCGTATACGTCTTGAATAGTAAAATATTTATGGAAAGAAAATTTTCATAATTCTTCGAAACTCCTAAGGAGTTTAATGATCCTGATTCATGAAGGAAGATTAAGTGAATTCTTTTCATTATTAAAATGATAAATAAAAGACTAAAATTGAGGGAATAGAATCTATTTAATGTGCAATTTATAATTAAAAATTTACCTCAAACTCATATGACAATATTATTTCCAATATATGGGATTGGTAATACTAAATTTGTAATTACAGGTGTTTCTCAAAAAGATATTTGCCCTCATGGTAAAACATATCCTAGAAATGCTGTTGCTATTGATAATAATAAGATGGTAACGCCTGACATTCAGGTATTTAGTAAGTTGAATGAGGTAAAGGAGAATTTTTGTAAGATGTTTAAGTACTGTGACGTGGCCGAGCGGTTGCAGCAGCAACCGCCCGCCCTAGTCACAAAAACTCGTCTCCGGGATCCGAAATCGCATTCGGAAACCGTTAATCCTCCGGGGCATACACGCGACTTAAAAGAAAAACCGATCTTAATTAATTTTATTTCCCCGTATAAAATAAAATCGCCGGCTATGCGAGCTTCACCGGCACCAACGAGGAGGCCGAGGAGATAACCAGGAGAAAGAAGGCACCGGGAAGCCAGGAGAGGCCGAAAAACAAGGGCAAAACAACTCCTGAAATTCGATGCTGAGGGCAAAAGGCGCGTAAGAGAGAGACAAGGGCACTAAAATCCGTTGAGCAGTGCTGGCGGAAAAACCAAACAGCCGTGACGAAGCCGCGTAACCGGCAAGGTGAAGGCCGGACAACAAAAACAATAAGCAACATCAACAACTTCAGCGGGTCCGAGTCGACCGTGAAAAGAGCCGTTGAAGATTTGACGGAAGCAACGGCGACGAATCGAGACACGTGGTCTCAACGCCTAATCAATTTGATAGGTTGACGAGATCACCCCCGCTGAGGGAAACCCCTCCAAAGGGAAACCGGCGAGACGGTATAAAAGCGGCTGCAGAGCGGGCGTTAGATAGAATCGAGAGAATCGAGAGAATCGATAGAAGCGACATAGTCGAATAGAGTAGAAGTAGAACGAGCGATCTACGCAAGTAACAAGTGCCGCGATAGCGATCGTGAGGACGAGTGCCAGGACCGAGTGCGAGGTCGGAGCGTGGACGAGAGAGAGAGCGGCTAGCGAGAGGTCGTTGAGCGGACCATCGGTGACGGAAGTGGACGGCCGCCAGAGGCGAGTTTCCAGAGCTACTGGACCCTGTCCGTGAGATCTACACCGGTGAGGTACCGGCGCGAAGCCGAAACTTACTCTCATTGTTGCGCCATTCGCGTTATAATTTTTATTTGTGTTGTCTCGAGGGCCCTGTGTTGCCCACACTGTCGCGTAGGGGACCGGAGTGCCCCGTCCGAAAATATAATCATTATTCGGGTTTTTCGAGTGGAGCGAGCAGTCGCAATCGAGCGACGAATAACAAGTTATCGGCCTACGTTGTTAAGGCGTGGATTACCCGCCACCTCAGCTATCGAACGTCACGCGCCCCGGAGGAAAAACTCTTGAAATTGTTACGTGGAAAGTGCGGGTGCTATCGTCATGCGTTACAGTTATCGGAGATCGCGCGAGGCGAATTCTCGGTACCGCGTACGAACCGCGCACACGTGCGCTGCGCCCGAATAAATAAGAGCAAATTCCGTGGCAGGCTTTCCCGGAGCCGTGAGAGTGATAGGCTACTCACAGGGGACAATTGCTATATCGCGACCGACGGGTGCTATCGACTCAAATCGAAGTGATCATAGAAAGGCTATTGGCATTTGTTAAAGAGCGATCGCGTATTAGTTAATTCAGAGAGCGTAGAACCGGCGAAGTCTGTAACGTTGGTTATCGTCGTTCAAAACAGGCAAACAGCTGATCAGACGCGAGTGTAAATCCGGTCAACGACCCGGCTTGCCGAGTCGCGTAAACACCGGCGCGGTGTCTAGCGCACGCGACTCCGGAATTTACACAAAAACAGCTGAAGCTTTCTCGCGCGATAGAATTCGGCGAAGAACGCTGACTATATTAAACTTTCTTCTGTAAAATTGTTTTTGTGATAATTCTTGCATATCGACGCAATAAACTTTACTTTGTGAATCTTCATTTTAAATTCTCGCGTATTTTATTTAATTTTTCCCGTGGCGTATTCTCCTTTCTTTTACTAACTTGTGTACCCCGCCCCTCTCCGTTTGGAGTAATTGAGCTAGCCGGCCTGAATACCAGTGACGGGACGTCACATAATTGGCACGTGAGACACGTGCCTGGCGCCCAAATCACAACATAAAATTAATTGACGGTTCCGGGTGTTCAGCTCTCGTTTGGGCTCACCCGATCGGTGACATTTCACACAGCGGAGGCGAGTCACTTTTTCTCATTGCAGCTCTTCAGAGAAAAAAGTGGTGCAGTACATACAAAGAAAAAATATAGTTGTTCCATTGATATGAATGTTATGAAATATCTATCTATTTTTTACATTTTGTATGATGTGAATAATTCTACTAAAGGCTATGGATGTTCTTGTGCAGTAATGTATAGATAGAAAGAATCCAGTAATAAGTTGAACTCCTACAAATAATCTAAGTAGGGATTTAAAATTTTATATGAGATATTAATAAGTGTTAACACGTTTAAAATAGATGACTTGATATTTTTAATTATACTTATATATATATAAGTAATTTTACGTAGATTAATAGATTTAATTGAAATAATTTTAATGATTGAGAATATAGATAGAATAAGCAGAATTATGGAACTGGCTGATATTGAATTAAAAAAGAGTAAGTATAAATTAATTTAATATTGCAAAATATATCAAAATGGAGTTGAGTAGATATGTTTATTTCTATAGATTTATTTATAGAGTGAGTTACTTTTCCAAAATTTATAATTAAGATATATGAAAAAAAATATAATAGCTATTAAAATGGCTTTTTTACTAAGTATAAGATTGATTTTTTATTTGAAATGAGTCTTGAGAAGTATAGAAAGATAATAAGGACTTCTCTAATTATAATTACAAATATAATAATTGAGTATAAAAAAGATTTTTTAAGTATGGATGAGTTTCTACAAAATATTAATGAGTACAAGACTAATAGGAAGATAAGATGAGTTGGATGAAAGTTATTTTATATCATCTCGGGGGATGGCACACCACCTTGTCGTGGTCCTCGAGCTTGCATGCTGTGATGATCTGAGGAGCTATACCGGCGGAAACTTCGGTTCTTGGCAGGGTCTACCTAGCCGAACAGGTCCTCAGTGAACGGCCAGACTAAGAGTGTGCCTAAGGAAAGGAAAACCTCTACAGAAAACCCGGGCAGGACGGGCTCGTGAGCCTTGGCCGGCAACCGGCCTAGGAGAGGCAACTCCGATATAAAACCATCCTTAAAATATATGAGATGACGGACAAAAAGGAGAGCAGTTTACCGGGACAGGGGATTTGGACCCCCAGTCCCCGGCGTAGCGGGGTTACCGTCCCGGGCCCCGCTGCGTCGTCATCATACGACGGGCTACTTGGTGCATGCACCGCAGGTGCACCAAGAGAAAATGTGACTGCGAAGATGGATGCTGGGACGTTCTCAGCATCCATGTCGCGTCTGAGTGAGGAGGTTTCCCTCACCTCACTCTCTGGTCGCACGTCCCCGGTCCTGGGAGACAAAACCAAAGCGTACTCGGCACAGGACCGGCGCCTGATGCCTCCCCCTCCCAGCCAGTCGGGACCGATTACTGGAAGGGAGGTCATCGTCTTAGAGGACAAGGACGTGGAAATGGAGGAGTCCTCGACACCCAAGCTCCCCAGGTGTTCGTCATCCACTTCGGTGGATGATACCGGGTCCTCCCTCGCAACAGGGGTACCAGCCAAGAAGAGAGGCGGCCGGGGGAGACCCCTCTCTCATGGCCGGTATATTGGGCTGAGCAAGGCGAGGGAGGACATAAAGAGAAAGAAGGAGGCGGCAGCGGAAAAAGATAACCGCATAATACTCGCGGCGGAAAGAGCCCACGCCGACAAGGAGGAGGAGGGGGAGAGAGAACGAGAGCGGAAAAGGGCGAAACGTCAAGCCCAGCGCGACTTCTGCAAGTCGGCAGAACTCGTTCCCCCCCCAGCAGAAGACCTGAACAACCTCTCCACCCCGGAGGTGGTGGGGGTGATCCAAAAGGCCCTTGAGATTGCATGTGAGGTACGCATTAAGTCCTCCAACTTCAAGGGCAGCCTCTCAGAGGCCCTGAAGGTAGCGATCGCCTCGGTCGGCAAGGCGGCCGAGGTAATAAAAAACAGGGCGGAAAGGGACGACGAGCTCGGCCGGGTCTCGCGCCAGTTACAGAGGGCGCGAGAAGAAAACAAGAGGCTCGCTACAGAAATGCAGGAGCTGAAGACCGAGCTCGCTGGCCTGAGGACGGACCTCGGGGTCCCCTCCCGAGCAAGACTACCCCCGCAGGTGCGGGAGTCCAGCGGTCAGGCTGACGTGGTCACTCGGGAGGAGATGATCGGCGCGATTGGGGAGGCGGTGAGGGGCCTCTCCAATCAGATTATGGAAAAGATGCGGCAGGGGATAGGGGCCGAGATCACCCGGCGGTATGATGTCCTCATGCCCGTCCCCCGTCCGCCGTTAACGTCGGACACCCCTCGCCTTCTGACGGAAGAGCGTTCGCCCCAGTCGGCGGGAGGGAGCGGTGCAGGGGGAAGGGGCGGTAAAAACGGAGCTTGTCCGCCTGCCGCCCCCCCGCGAGGGTACTGGTAAGGGAGACGGCAAAAACAGGCGTAGCCTGCTTGCCACCTCCCCCCAGAAAGTGAAGAAGAGGGTCGGACCACCCCTGGAGCGGTCGACAGCCCGGGAGGTGTCGAGCACCTCAACGGCTTGACCTTTCACATCTTCCTCCCCCCCAGCAGACGCCTGGTCACAGGTGGTGGGGAGGAAGAGAAAGAAAGGTGGGCAGGGGGTGGTGGAAAGCAAGGTCTCCCCAAGCGGACCCCCTCTCTCTAAGACAGCGCTGCAGCCACGGCAGCAAGGGAAGAAGGGAGGGGGCAAGGGCAAAGCCTTCTCCCCCAAGCAGAGGGCCGGCCGTGTGCCGAAAACGGCGGCCCTCACGGTTAACGTGCCCGAGGGTGAACCGCTCACTTTGAGCGCGGTGATGTCCAAGGCCCGAGAGTCAATAGACCTCAAGGGGCTGGGCATCGCCGGGCTCAGGCCAAAAAGAGCCATCACCGGGGGCCTTGTCCTGGAGGTCCTTGGTGAGGGAAGAGCCGACAAGGCGGACAAGCTGGCCCAGGCCATGTCCGCCTTGTTTACAAATGGGGAGGCTAGGGTCTCCAGGCCCGTCAAGACTGCAGAAGTCAGAGTGCGGGGCCTGGACGACTCAGTCTCCTCAGAAGAGATGGCCGCAGCTCTGGCCAGCGCCGGGGGATCCGCACCGGAGGAGATCAGAGTGGGGCCGGTTAAAACGGCCCCCTCGGGCCTCGGTGCAGCATGGGCGCGGTGCCCGGTGTTGGCGGTCAGGAAACTTGCCGACTTAGGCAAGGTGACCGTTGGCTGGGTCAGGGTGGATGTGTTGGAGCACCGCCCGCTCCAGTGCTACAGGTGCCTCCGTAGGGGACACGTAAGGCAGCAATGCCCGTACCCCTCGGAGGACCGCAGCGGGCGGTGCTACCGATGCGGAGGGGTCGGTCATGGGGCGGCCCTGTGCGCAGCGGACCCAAAGTGTCCGCTATGCTCGGACTTGGGTCGCCCAGCCGGCCATCGGTGGGGGAGTCCAGCCTGTGCCCCCGCCATCCGCAGAGGCAAGAGGGGAGCAATGGGTCCGGGGGGGGAGGCCTCACAGTCCTCTCCTCCCGGTGTCCAAGAAACTCTGGCGGGGCCACCAGGTCCTGCGGTTGGGGAGGTGACAGCGGGGCCACCGGGTCCCGCTGTGGGTCTGGGAGGGGGGACAGCTGGGTCGCCGGGGCCCGCTGGTTATGGGGGGGTGACCGAGCCCCCTCTAAGGGAAAGGAAGGGCCTGGGGGAGGAGCCCATGGATGCCGAGTAAAGTAAACCATGGCCTTCCTCCTCCAGGCGAACTTGAACCACTGCCGCCATCGCAGGATCTCATGACCCAAAGCCTGGCGGAGAGGGGGGGGCTTGGCGGTCGCGGCCGAGCCGTATTCAGTCCCTGCACACCCCGCATGGGTGGGGGATGAAACGGGCACGGTCGCGATCTATTGTGTTTGGGGCCACGAGATTCCGGTCTTCACTCTAGCTGAGAGGGGGCCGGAGTTCGTGGCTGGGGAATGGGAAGAAACCATAGTGGTGGGGTGTTATTTCTCACCCAACAGGCCTCTCCGCGACTTTGAGGAGTATCTGGACGGGTTGGAGGCAGTAGTAAGACGCTGGCACCCCCGTCCGGTGCTCGTCCTGGGGAACTTCAACGCCAAGTCGGTGACTTGGGGTTCCCCCAGGACAGAAGCGAAGGGAGAGGCTCTGGAGGTGTGAATGGCAGTCTGCGGGCTCCAGCTGCTAAACCGGGGCTCGCAGCAGACGTGTGTGCGGCAGCACGGGGGGTTGATTGTGGACCTCTCGTTCGCATCCCCGGCTGCTGTGCCGCGTGTGTCCGAGTGGCAAGTCAGGGTGGACGTGAAGACGCTGTCAGACCATCGCTACGTGACGATGGTGGTCTCCACGTCCGGCCCTGGCCACCGGGGCCGCCAGGGTGGGAACAACACCCCACCGCCGCGAGGCTGGGTCCTTAGGGAGATGGACCCAGGAGCCTTGGTCGCCGCGGCTTATGTGGTGGCGTGGTCGCCTCCACCGGCCGCGCCGCGTGGCCCCTGGGAGGAAGTGGAGTGGCTCATGGTGGGCATGGTGGACGTCTGCGACGTGGCCATGCCCCGCCGAAGGAGCCTTCCTCCCAAGAGGGCGGTGTACTGGTGGTCGTTGGAGATCGCCCAGTTGCGCGAGGAGTGCGTAAGGGCGCGACTCCAGTACACCCACGCTCGTTGCCGACCATCAGGCAACGAGGCCACGTGGGAGAGAGTTTATGAGGGCTACCGTGCTGCGAAGAAAGCCCTCGGGACGGCCATTCGAGTGGCCAAGACCCGGGCCTGGGATGAGCTCCTCGGGACTCTCAACAAAGATCCGTGGGGGCGTCCGTACAAGGTCGTCATGAGGCGACTCAGACCTTGGACGCCTCCGCTGACGGAAAGTCTTGACCCCCACCTCCTGGGACGGGTAGTGGACACCTTCTTCCCTCGCGGGAGGGGGGCTTGGCCCGCCCCGGAGGCTCCGCCAGACCATGTAGAGTGGTCTGACGAATTGGCGGTCACCGAGGAGGAGATGACCAGGGCCATCCGGAAGATGGGCGAGAAGAACACCGCCCCGGGTCCGGATGGAATCCCTGGTCGAGCTTGGGTCTTGGCCCTCGGGCCCCTGCGGACCCGCCTCAGGCAGCTCCTGACGGACTGTCTGAAGGCGGGGTGGTTTCCCCCGGCGTGGAAGCGCGCCAGGTTGGTCCTTCTTCGGAAGGACGGGCGACCGGCGGACTCACCGTCC
>NW_018023164.1:9284-11905 GCF_002006095.1 Pseudomyrmex gracilis | reverse complement strand
TGATCGCGGTGTCGCTTGACATCAAGAACGCGTTCAACTCCCTCCCCTGGGACGCTATAGGGCGGGCACTCGATTATCACCGGGTGCCCCCCTATCTAGGGAGGTTGATCGGGGACTACTTCCGAGACAGGTGGGTAGAGTACTTGAGCCGGTACGGAAAACCGCGTCGGAAAGAGATGCACCGCGGGGTCCCGCAGGGGTCGGTGTTGGGGCCGCTCCTGTGGGACCTGGGGTACGACGCGGTGATCCGGGCCGCCCTCCCCGGAGGGATCAGCGTGGCGTGTTACGCCAATGACACGCTGATCTTAGCCTCCGGGGACACCTGGAGGGACGCGCGAATCCACGCCGAGGTGGGCGCGGAGTGCGTCGTCGGTCGCATAGAAAAGCTGGGCCTAACGGTGGCTGCCCAGAAAACCGAGGCCATGTGGCTTCATGGCCCTCGAGGGCAGCTACCAAGGACCAGCCTTCGGGTAGGTGATGCCAGAGTCGAGGTGGGGAGTACGCTCAAGTACTTGGGGCTCCTCCTCGACGGCCGTTGGCGCTTCGAGGCCCACTTCGGGCGCCTCGCCCCCAGGGTGAAACGGGTAGCGGCCGTGCTAGGCCGTTTGCTGCCCAACCTGAAGGGTGCAGACGAGAGGGTCCGCCGCCTCTACGTCGGGATGGTTCATTTGGTGGCCCTTTACGGGTCACCGATCTGGGCAAAGGTTGCGCGAGTCACGGGGCGCGGAAACTTCCACCAGCTCCGCGCCGCGCAGCGGGTTATCTCGCTGCGCGTGGCTCGTGCATACCGAACCACCTCGTATGAGGCGGCAGGGTTAATGGCGGGGGTGATCCCCCTAGACCTCCTTGCGCGGATGTACGCGGAGGTCTACGATCTCCGCATCGGGCTGCGTGGGAGGCTAGAAGGCCCTCGTCTGGACGAGGCAGTGGCTCTCGCTGAGCGTCAATCCCGGCAGCGCGCGCTTCAAAGGTAGAGCGAACGGTTAAGCCAGCACCCCGTTGCTGACGGGCGCGTTGTCGGGGCTGTTCGGCCATGTCTGGTGAGATGGCTGAACAGACTGCACGGCAGGATCACCACGGATGCTTCGAGGACTACCTGTGCCGGATAGGGAAAAGACCGACGGCGCATTGCCGCGCGTGCGACGCGGCCATAGACTCGGCGCAGCACACGCTGGAGGACTGTCCAGCGTGGGCAGAAGAGCGCCGAGCTCTGGTCGCGTCGCTGGGAGAAGACCTTTCCCACCCGGCCATTGTGCAGGCGATGGTCGGGGGGGAGGAGGAGTATACGGCAATGACCTCCTTCTGCGAGCAGGTGATGCTGCAGAAGGAGGCCACGGAAAGGGAGCTTGAAAGAGCTCCCAGGGGTAGAAACCCCAGGGGTGTCAACCCCATGAGAGGTCCCAGGGGAAGGGAACGAGATGGACGAGGAGGAGGAGGACGAACGGGCGACGCTGCACGACCTGTCGCCGGCGGAGGGGGTGTTAGGCCTCCCTCTCCCGGCGTTCGGGCTTGTCGTCCGCCACCTCCTCCTCGTGACAGAAGGAGGAGGTCGGACGACGTGGGATGACGGTAAGCCCTGGGGAGGGTCCCCTTTCCCCAGGGCCCAAGACGTCTTGCGGGTTAGGGCGGTGTCACATAAAAAATTCGGGGCCAGTCGTGGGCCCTGCTGGTCGGGCACCGCTCTGACCATTCGGAACAAGTGGTAGGTGGTGGCCGGGGGGAGGAACCGTACTCCTCTTGGGTAGGAGGCACCACTTAGGGCCAAGACGGGACGGAGTGGGGGCTCCGTCCCGTCCTGCACTTCGGCCCGAGAGCAGAGCGGCGGGGAGGCGTGTGCCCCCTCCCCCCACCGCACAAAGGGTATAGGGAAGGGACTTAGGTTCCCTCCCGGGAAGTACAGTGTTGCGCGGGAGGGACCCGTGATGAATCCGAAAGGGGTACCGGGTCCCTTCCTCCAACGCGCAGAGTAGGCACACCGTGGGGGTTTTAGCGGGTATACCCTCCCAACCCCTCGGGGCGGAAGGGGGACTCCCGCATAACCCCGGCCATCTACCCCCCAAAGCCGGGGTATCCATAAAGAATTTCCACCACGCAAAAAAAAAACAAAAAAAAAGTTATTTTATATCATAAAGATCATTGTTGTAATTATAAAAGCATTCATTAAAGGCACAGTTACTTTTAATTTGTGTATAATTTAGATGTTTGTAAAATATAATTATTAATTTAAAAAAAAATTTTACATTACGAATATTAATTTTAAGGATTAAAGGTGTAAACATTTAGTTTTTTGCTTTTTATTATTTTTGGTAGGTTAAAAATGACGTATTTAGTTACAATTTACAAAATTGTAGTTTTCTTTCAAACTATAACTCTTTACTTAAAAGTTTTAAAATACATTTTACGTGATATTTTATAATTATTTTTTTTTAAGAATTGGAATTGTTTCTTTAATTATGTTAATAGTGTTATATAAATATATATTAATTGTTTTGTTACTGATTGAGCTAGTAGTATTAAATATAATTTTGATTATAGGTCTAGAACTTTTATCTATGGATTTGGATTTTTATTTCATTTATTATTTAGTTTTTAGGTTGTGTAAAAGAGTTTTAGGTATATCA
>NW_018023164.1:2871-4934 GCF_002006095.1 Pseudomyrmex gracilis | reverse complement strand
TTCAAAGGTGTTATCCAATATTCTTTTTCAAATCAAATTCACAATAAGCTATTAAACCAGCTATAAATATAGGTAGTAAAGAAATAATATACAATAAATCAAAGAATCAGGTTATTATTAACAATTTATTAAATCGAATTAATAAATACATTTTAGAAGTAACTAAAGAGTAACCTAAAGAAGAAACAGATGTAGGAGCTGATATAGCTTGAGATAATTAATAAGAAAAAGGGATTTGAGCCCTTTTAGTAATGGCCACAATAAAAATTATTATTATAATTAACACATTACTGCTTACTATAAATATATTTCATTCTCCATATAATAATATAAACCCAATATACATTAATAACCTTACATCACCAACCTAGTTAGATAAAACAGGTAATATACCAGAAATGTATGAAAAATAAGTATTAGAATAAATTACTAAACAAAAAGAACTTAACCCTAAATCATTCCACCCTAATAAAATACTACCTAAATTTGGACTTAACATTATTACAACTATTGATAAAATAAACAAATTTACTAATATACAAAAGTGAGATAAATTATCATTATCCTTTATATAAACCGTACTATATAATATTACCATAAAAGAAAGTAATAATACTACACCAATAAACTGAACAGACACTCAATCTAACAATACATAATATATTAAATTAAATGATATAAATCTATAAATTAACCATTGTAGTCTTGTAAAACTGTTATTATTGAAATAATTTCATTAAAAAAATTTAATAACAAAAGATAAGAAAAATGTGAAGCACACAATAAAAATCATCACAATGATATAAATGGTATACATATATATATATATATATACATATATATACATCATTTATATCATTGTTATGATTTTTATTGTGTGCTTCACATCTTTTTTATTCTTCGTTATTAAATTTATATATATATATATATATATATATATATAAATACCTTACTATATCTTTATTTACAACTAATAAACGTCTTATAGACCTCTCATTATATATATTTACCGTATAAAATAATCCTGGAGAACAAACTCCATGTGAAAGTATAATCATAATGGCCCTTAATCACGTTAATATTATTAATGGTATTAAACTTGCTAATATCATGTTTATATAAACTATAAATGGATATGCTACCAATCCCTTTATATCAACTTGAATTATTTATAAAAATTTTACTAAAACCTTTTTAATTATTCCTACCCTCATAATAAACATACAATAATCTACACTAATCTTCAAACTTCACATAATACAATAAAACCCNTATCCCCCCAACTTTAATAAAACAGCTGCCAAAATTATTGAACCGTATACAAGAGCTTCAACGTGAGCTTTAAGCAACCAAAGATGGAAAATGTAAATAGAAAATTATACTAAAAAAGCTCCTGTAATAATAAAATTATTTTATTAACCAAAAACCTTACGTCTTAAAACTTTATAAATGAAAAATGCAAAAATCATATTTTCACGAATAAGAACATACATATAATATAGTAAAAGTAAAAAAATTGACAACATATAAACCAACAAATAAAAAGAAGCTTTTAATCGCTCAGAGCTAGATCTCCAATACACAATTATGAAGTATGTTGGAATAAGTCTCAACTCAAAAAATAAAGACATTAGCATTAAATTATTTATTCGTTGATTCGCTCGTGAAATTGTCAAGAGAATGAGTTGAAAGGCCGATCCGAGCAGTAAAATACAAGTTGGTCGTGTATCACAAATAGTCTTTATTAAATTCAACAGAAGTTTCGGTCATTGGTTTAGACCTTCATCAGTGTATAGAAATGTGATCTAATAGTAAATGAAAGAATAAAAGCGCAAAACATTTAAAAGAAACCGTGATTACAAATAAAAAGACAAATATATAAGAATTATCATACATACTTGAAAGAGATAACACGCNAGCAAACAGCATCCAAAAACAGTCAGCACAGGACACTGTGTACTAGCGCGCGATCTTAACACACATCAATATATACAAATTTCCCCACCATCATCATATAATATACAAACATGTTTATATCGATAACAAAGAGAGATGAATATCAA
>NW_018023164.1:0-1831 GCF_002006095.1 Pseudomyrmex gracilis | reverse complement strand
AAGGTTTAAAGTTCAATTTTTCTAAAACCGATTTCTCCAAATCTTGTATCACAATATCAGCTACTATTGGAGAAAGGGGGGAACCCATTGGCATACCGAAGGTTTGTCTATAAATTGTATTATCAAAAGAGAAAAACGTGGATGTGTGTTAATACAAAATTGATTGCTTCTAAAAATTCATTTAAAGGTATTTTTGTGGTTTTCCTTATATACTTCCATCTGACTTTAAGGCTTTTTATAGCCAAATCAATAGGTATATTCGTGAATAATGATATTACATCTAAAGAAATAAGTAAGTGGTCTTGTTGAATTGTAAGATTTTTCAATTTTTTAACTAATTCAAAACTGTTTGCAATGTGACTAGCATTAGGTATACTTTTAAGAATTAATTTATGTAGATATTCAGCAAACCGATGTAAAGGGCTATTAATAGTAGAAACAATTAATCTAAAAGCATTATCATTTTTGTGAATTTTTGGGAATTCCATATGCTCGAGGTAACAAACCATCACTAGATCTGATAGATTTATAAGTTATATCTAAAATATATTCTTTATCAGCCCATTTTTTTAAAAGTTTATTAAGATCATTCTCAATTTTTTTAATGGGGTTCTTATCAACCAAAGAATAAGTTGTTCGATCATCAAGCATACAATTTATATTCCTAACGTAAGAAGTTCTATCCATAGCAACAGTCACATTGCCCTTGTCCGCACGTGTAAACATAATATCAGGATTATTCTTTATAAAATTCGACACATGTTTCTCTCTGGATAAAAGTTCTTTGTCAATGTCAGATAATCTTTTGTTCGTACACAAAGCGTTAGTCAAAATTGGAATCACATGCGATCTCAATGATTCTGTTGTTTTTTTATTGTAAAGTTTTAAATTGTTTTCATAATCCTTAATAATTTCAAGTAAATTATTCTTATTGCTAACACTAGGCATGGAAAAGTTTTCACCTAACTGTAACAATTCAATAACTTCGACAGGGATGTCGAAAGAACTTAAATTGACAAACCACTTCTCACGAATATCAAATAGAGAAATTGAAGAAACAAAATTGCTAAAACTGTTAGAATTGATAACCACATTCTTGGAATCAAAAACTTGAGGCGTTAGATTATCAATAATAGTAAAATTATATTTTTTAGAAACTTTGACAGAATCACTGATCACGCAAGTATTTGTCGGTTTCACAGAATACATGATAGGTTTTATTGTGTCAATGTTACTGTTGATTATTCTTTTTTTCAACAATTCAATTTTATTGTTGATTCTGCGAAATTGATTGAACTCAAACCGATCGAGAATACTATATTGTGTGTTAAAGAAATTGAACAAAATGTTGTTAGGAAGATGTTCATGTAAATTTCTGTTTAACTTATATAGTTCTTCGTAAGAACCATAATTTCCGATGAGTGTCATGTAACTCCAATTTAAGTACATTATNAAAAAATCTGCGCACATTGTTTTTCATTCGTAACGAACATTTATAATCAAAAAACTCATTATTATATTTTAAAGAGTTACAGATATGTGGAGGAACAATATCATAACGTATACATGCTTTCAAAAAGTGCAATCTCGATTTAATTTTAATGATCTTAAAATTAATTGATGACCAATCTTTCAATAAGTTCGCGCTAATAATTCCAAAATATATGTTGATAAAATTATAAAACGAAAGAAAACGGTTAACTGTAGAACGCCTCATTTTCAGCCGGCGTGGATTAATCGTTGATTCGCTCGTGNAATTGTCAAGAGAATGAGTTGAAAGGCCGATCCGAGCAGTAAAATACAAGTTGGTCGTGTATCACAAATAGTCTTT
>NW_018023163.1:15896-20557 GCF_002006095.1 Pseudomyrmex gracilis | reverse complement strand
CTTACACTCGACCATAAGCGCAACCGTGTGACCACTTCAAAGGAGTGTTTGGCGATGTTCAGCCGCAATCCGAACGAGTTTTTGCGCCGTTTTGTAACCGTGGACGAAACATGGATCTATCACAATACACCAGAGACTAAGGAACAATCAAAACAGTGGGTTTCATCGGGTGAACGTGCACCAAAGAAGGCCAAAGTGAGTCTGTCAGCCAACAAGGTCATGGCCACAGTTTTTTGGGATGCACGCGGTATCATTCACATCGATTACCTTGAAAAGGGTAGAACGATCACCGGCGAATATTATTCAGAGCTTTTAGACAGATTCGATATTGATTTGAAGCAAAAACGACCGCATTTAGCGAAAAAAAAAGTGCTGTTCCATCAAGACAATGCACGGGTGCACACGTGTGTTGTCGCGATGGCAAAAATCCATAAATTAGGCTACGAACTGCTACCCCATCCAGCATATTCTCCAGATTTAGCCCCCTGCGACTATTTCCTGTTTCCAAACCTGAAGAAATGGCTGGCTGGTAAGAGATTTGGATCGAATAAAGAGGTCATCACCGAAACAAACGCCTATTTTGAGGGCCTTGAGAAAACCTATTATTTGGAAGGAATAAAAAAATTGGAAAAACGCTGGACTAAATGTATCGAGCTAAAAGGAGATTACGTTGAAAAATAAAACGCTTATTTGCCGAAAAAATATATTTTATTCAAAAAGTCACTGACTTATCAAACAGCCCTCGTACTTTACTCTTGTGCTTAAAAAAGCACCCCCTTTCTTTTCTGCATAAAACGATGAGCAACAAATTCCTAGCGGGACATCTGTAGAGCAAATAATTCCAGAAGTAGTTTGATAACAAATAGAATCGAGCAAATCATGGTGTTAATGTACTTTACTCTTGTGCTTAATAAAGCACTCCTTCTCTCTTCTGCATAAAACGATGAGCAACAAATTCGTAGCGGGACATCTGTAGAGCAAATAATTCCAGAAGTAGTTTGATAACAAATTGATTCGAGCAAGTAATGGTGGTAATGTACTTTTAGTGGGGTTGTGCGTTTAGGTCAGCAGCGATAGTGGACAGCAGCAATGGTGATAGCAGCAAAAGGATGGCGGCCGAGTGTGGTTCTTTGTAGCGAAGGTTTGATGTTCCAAAAATATGGTTTTTATTCTGTAGCTATTTACAAGTTATTTACATGATATACTTGGCTCTGACAAGAGCCGGTTTGTATAAATGTATGTGCCGGATTTCTCCGTCGGGTTCTGCGATGCCGTGATCGATCTCGTCTGCTGCGGGAGTGAGCTCTCCTCGTACTGGGTGATCGATGTCTGGAACGGCTTCTCTCTCTGCGTTGCCGCTTCTTCTCCGGTATACGCTGCGGGACGACTTGGCCGGTTATCTTGGTCTGTACTGCTGTGGAGATAGTTGCCCGTGGTGATCGTTCCCATTCACTGCCGCTNGACTGCGTGGACTGATCCTTATATACCAGTCGTTCTCCCTGCACCCCTCTATGTACGCGAGGTGGCGGAAGCGTCTGCGTCGATTTGTGAATCCGTTGGCGTGGACGAGAAGGTATTGGTGAGATGAGCGGTGAAAAAACCAGGCTGTCTCTAGGCGATGTGTATCTCCGGACCCTGATGTTCCACTGTGCTAACAAGGCTCTGGGAGGCCGCGTCCGTCGAGGCNAGGGTATGTTGTGAGGTCGGAGTATCCACGGCCGGAACGACTCTTCTATTAGTCCAGTGGATTCCGCTTTTTGATTGGCTGCCTCTAGTTTTGCCACTCCAAATGGTTCCGAGATGAAGNCCGCTCCGAGGTGTACCCCTGGNNATTGTGGAGGCGTTGGTCGAGTGATCCGGACCGCTGGAGCGTAGCTGGGTGCTGCAGGATTAATGCTGCTGGTCTTCTGCTTCGGCGCCGCTCACTGTACGGCGATAGATATGCGCCGAGCGGGTCTATATATGTAGACGCCGCGGCAAACTGTGCCTCCGCGCGACACTCGCGGCTATGCGCCACGTAGCGGCGNCGCGCGAACTGCGCGCGTCCTGCCGCACGTAACTTTACTTTTTGGTGGCGGTTATTCTGACCGCCACAGTACTTTTCTCTTGTGCTTAATGAAGCACCCCCTCTCTGTTCTGCATAAAATGATGAGCAACAAATGTCTAGCGGGACATTTGTAGAGCAAATAATTCCAGAAGTAGTTTGATAACAAATAGGATCGAGCAATTAATGGTGTTAATGTACTTTACTCTTGTGCTTAAAAAAGCACCCCCTTTCTTTTCTGCATAAAACGATGAGCAACAAATTTCTAGCGGGACATTTGTAGAGCAAATAATTCCAGAAGTAGTTTGATAACAAATAGGATCGAGCAATTAATGGTGTTAATGTACTTTACTCTTGTGCTTAATAAAGCACCCCCTTTCTTTTCTGCATAAAACGATGAGCAACAAATTTATAGGTGGACATCTATAGAGGAAATAATTGTACAATTAATTTGATGAAGAAATTATTTGATCAATTTATGATATTGTATAGAAACTCGTATAGTATGTAGAGCTGTAGTGGCTATTTTTAAATAATAGGTGTTTTATAAATATTGTTCCGTTAACGTAGAGCAAAAAACGAGCAAATAAGTCTGATGTGTATATAGTTTTGTTTTTAAGTTTGTATTTGACATTGGTGTGTGGGGGGTTGTAACTTAACATTTATTCAGCACTCCCAATTTTAAGTATAAATTGTAGCAACTAGTGAAAAGCAAAAAAATTTGTTTTGACGGCAAATAATTGCAAATAAATAGCACTAAATTCTGTGATAAATAAGACCTCGTGTTTTCATGGTGGTGGTGCTAAGTTAATTTGGGTCTTCGAATAAAACATTATGTACCGTTCTTTCACAATAAATGCCCAATTTTTGATAAAAAAACGGCGGAAACTTATTTATACTCCTAATATATTTTTGTTGTGTAAAGTATGACAAGGATCTACATTTTTTAGACATATAATCTCAAAATATTTAATTCATTTTATACGAAATTCAATTAATTAATACATTATATTTATAGGAATTAAATACTTTAGAATTATGCATCTGTAAACTTTAGATACTTTTTGTGTGATTTACAAATTAAAAATATAGAAAAATTATGCATACTAATTCTATAGTTTATATATATATTTAATAGTTTTCAATAATCTACAAATAATCTAAAAACTTTAAAATTATTGCAGTTAATTTTTAATAAGAAGTAATAAAAATGTAATACTAAATGCATTTTGAGATGTTTAACTCATTCTTATTAATAATATTATCTACTTTTTCCAAGATTGTAAGTTATGGAAAAGCATTTTGCGTTGTCGTATTGTCATACGCTACAAGCGCGCAACGAAACATTGCTTTTGAGCCTTAATGTCTTGCTCGCGTAGCGTGCTTGGTGGAAGCGAGGCAGAACATAGTATGTCTGCGCTCTTTCACGAGCCGAACAGCCGAGCGTGACGTCACGCACACGGACGGCGGTTCTCGCTGTATGCGTGCCTCCACCACCTCGGTGCTCTTGGTGCTGGCCAGCCCGATCTAGCAACACTGCTCTGAA
The DNA here is from genome assembly GCF_002006095.1 of Pseudomyrmex gracilis. Classification (NCBI taxonomy): domain Eukaryota; kingdom Metazoa; phylum Arthropoda; class Insecta; order Hymenoptera; family Formicidae; genus Pseudomyrmex; species Pseudomyrmex gracilis. The sequence goes on along the minus strand of NW_018023163.1, from coordinate 16,967 downwards.
GAGCGGCTGGTCTCGCCACGACGCTTCCTCCACTCTGGCGCACGCGCACAACCTATTTGGCGTAGTCATTGTGGAAAGTAGATGGAACTTCTGGGGATGACTTCCCGGGCTTTTCGAAACTTTCCCTCAACATTTCGCTAACAATTCATTACTTTTACAGTTTTATATGGTATAATTTTGAAATTGCCGAATTGTTGAAAATTTTGACGCGGACTGTTTTTTTATGACTAAATAAACATTCCCTATGAATTTCATAAACAATTAGCCAGATTAATTCAAATTTTATAAGTTCTTCCAAAATTGCCTAATTGTGACTTTTTTTGTTTGAGGGATGTTCCAGATGCCACGAGGGATCACCAGGTAAGTATTCATGTACTTTTACCGACTTTTTCCAAACTAATGAAATTTTTAGGTATAAACAAAATTTAGTCGAATTGTTAGAAATTTTGATTGCAAGTGTCCCTATTAGTTTCACAACGACTATTCCAGATAGTTTTTCCAACAACTCACGCTTTTACTTTTTCAGATAGGATGATCTCTAATCAGATACAAACTTAAAAGTCCTTCATGTCGATAAAACTTTGGGGATTATCCTAAACTGGTACAACTAACACTACCCAAGAATATTGTCAACAATTGAGGTTTTATTCCCGATACGCATCTCTGAGGTAAGTACGCACTTATAAACCAAAACTTGTTAATTGTTTACCCAACTTGCAGGACATGACGTTGATCCACCCAGGAATGCGTACATAGAATTTTAGTTACAATTTGCCTCTCAAACAGAAACCGGAGGTAATCCAGGTATAATACTAAACTACCCTAATTGTTGTAAATTGTACCTACTCTCCAACCGGGGAGACTTTCCAAACACTTTTCAGGTGTTTCCGTCAACAATTTGTTTCTTTTATTTTGTAGATACACAACAACCCTATCCCATACTACAAAACTGAAACTTATTAATTGTTATATCTTATTGAAGCTCGATAAGTTACTAAACTAAGAAATAATACGGTCATCCGAGCCGATCGCAGGATGTTGTGCGGAAAAATTGTGTATATATATATATAT
>NW_018023163.1:8744-15621 GCF_002006095.1 Pseudomyrmex gracilis | reverse complement strand
AAATTTACGCTGGTCTAAATAAGCGTTTAGGACTATCGGTTTCTTCGATAGATATATACAGTATTGCGAGAATTGCTCCAAGTGCCTCGGTAGCCTAACAGGGAAGGCGACGGCCCGGAAAGCCGGAGATTCCAGGTTCGACTCCTGGTTGAGGAGTATTTTTTCGCAATAATTTTAAAATTAGTTAGGGGGGTAGATGGGATCTCTCATATATGTGATGCAAATCCAGCATCCTATATGAATTTTAAGAATTGATATTCAATTCAAAAACTCGCGTGTTAAAAATTTACACGCGAACAAAATATATATATATGCATATATATATATATATATACACAATTTTTCCGCACAACATCCTGCGATCGGCTCGGATGACCGTATTATTTCTTAGTTTATTAATTGTTGCTGATACTAGGACTGAAAGTTCTTAGAATGGTTTACAACTCGCACGCAAAGTTTTGGCCACAATTCACAACTTTGTCGCAACTTTATACCTGGTAGGTGTCAATTTTAATTACCTCAATTGTTGCAAATTCTTACGTTTTTTCCTAAACTACCGAACCTACTGAGTGCACCCCAGTAGTTCCAAACAACAATTACAGTTTCTTACTTAAACGTCACTTTAAACGGGTGACCCACTCAACTTGGATCATTCAAAATAAAATTTTCCTGATTGGGTTTTAATAAAACAAAGAAATAAAAACAAATTAAAACGGAACAGACTTACAACGCATAATGCAAGACAGGGCCTTATGCACCCTGCTGCAAATCTTAAAAAAAAAATAAAAATAACTTTGTTTTAGTGACTGATTGTCCTTAATTATTTCTTCTCCTATTCACATCACTCAGCCGGTTGACGCTGATCTGCGCTTCCTTGGGCCCGCCTCGCCTTCAGGTGAGCGCCGACGCTGGAACTCTCTCCTTTTTTTCAGACACTGCTCGAAGTCCTGCAGTCGAGCCGCCGCTGTGGAGACGGCCGCGTCGAACAAACGATCCATTTCTGAATCAAGTGATTCATTCAGAATCCGCACGACGGCAACGCCGCTCCCCGAAGCCTCAGGTCGCACCTTGTGAATAGGAGAACAATGATCTGGCATTATAATTTGTTAACTTAACAAATTACTTTAATTTACCGATTAAGGAAAAATTTTGTTATAGATCAATTCCATTTAGCTCCCTGTCTGCCAAAATAACAAAATTTTTCCTTAACTATTATTTTTACACAAAACCTTAATATTGCCGATTAACGATTTTATTTGTGCCGTTATACTTTGTTGTACATGTCAGATCTTTGCCGACTTGTTTTTTTGTCTTAACTCTCACTTTTATTGTTTAAGTCGTCTCTGTGTAATTTACACCAACACAAAATGCACACTTACGCTAATTATATATTCACAGCCTTTCTTTTACACTTACAGGCCTTAAAACAAAATAAAACTTAAAATCATAATTAGCGCCTTTAACAGTGCCTTGTCAAACTAAAATTAAACTAAAAAATACGCTGAGTAACAAAATAAAACTTAAGCTTACTCTTTGGCTTCAATCTGCTTACGTAACACCTTTTTTTGTCCAAGGTGCTTTTTGTTACGTACCCTACATCTAAACTTCACGAATATATCCAACAATAACTCCTGTTATGCGGGAGTTGCTTTTTATTGTTTAAACATATATATATAAAACAAAAATAACCCGAAACTAGCGTTACCACTCTTTACCTGGCAACTTACTTGCTACTTTCTCCTTACAGGTAAATATAAACATAAACACCAAAACGACTTTTTACACGGTCGTACGCGAAGGATTACTATAATAAAATATAAATGTTTTGCTTAACACTAATCAGTCCCTTTTTTCTTTTCAGGAACCCGTCTTTAGTTCAACACCGTGCATTATTTCGTCTAACACACGTTCTGCCCACTTAGTTGCCTCCTTTCGGAGTCCAACCTTTCGTACTTCACCTGGGCCTTTAGCAACTCGTCTTTCAGCAATGTCCGGTGTCCTTCTGCGTCCTGCACCTCTTCTACAACCATGCGTGGTTCGGGCTCTAGTGACAAGATTAGGTTGTGACCGGACGGATAAGCCGTTTAACTGACTTTTACGGTCGCCACCTGCTTTCACCACTAAGCAGGAAGAATACAGCCTTTTTGGTCTGTTTCAGGAACGGACTCACCAGATAGACGAACATCCAAATCTGCCGCTTTTGCCTTTGGATCCCCTTCGATTCTGGACCCTGGACGACTGGATTGGACAATGGATTACTGGTACGTCCCAGATTTTAACCGAGTTCAAGTCGTAAGAACAAATCACACACTGAGTTTATGGTTATACTGTTTATAAACTGTTTATTAACACTTGTTAAAAAGAAATAACAATTTTTTGTGTTACGGGATATATAAATATACAACGCGTTACCAACAACCGGTTCTTCCGGTGTCGCAATATACATTACTTTTAGCGAGACGATGTTTCTACGTCCGACTTCTTCGGAACGATCGTACAACACTATACGTTATATTGAGCAGTACTCGTTGTTACAACTAGGGACTTAATACCGGTATGATTTCAATACCGGCATTATACTACAGATTGTATACCGAAACCGATATAGTACCGAAATTGAGTTTTACCGTTACCGTTATAGTACCGAAACCGATACATTACCGAAAACCGTAATAAAATACCGGTATTATTTCGGTATTCCTACTAATGGTATTTTTAAAAATTAGATAGGTTAATTAAAGCAATTTTTGGTGCATAATTAATCTTCCTACCGCTTATTGGACTTACAGACCGACAAAATATAAAGACGCTTTTTTTTATAAACCAATTGAAGCAGCTATTTCTTCATGCTTTCTGTTATTACGTAGCATGACTAATGTAAATTCATGCGGATGAGTCAAAGATACATGTGCCAATAGATTTGTAGCATGATTTTCCTAAAGATATATTTTATTTAAAAAATAATCGACGTCTAGTATATATAAATATATTTAAAACTTCTTACAGTAACTTTATGTCTACAATCATTAACTGACAACACTTATAGTTTTAAGGTATTAGTTTTAAAAAATCACGAAAAAATTATCGGTAAATATAGGTAAATATGAGTAAATATACCGGTATTATCGTATACCGGTATGACGTCATACCGGTATATCTGCATTACGGTTTGCATAAGGGTTTTTATACCATTACCCAAAAATATCAATAAAATACCGGTATTTTGCATACCGGTATAAGTCCCTGGTTACAACGCTATGTTTTCTTGAGCGCTCAATTCCAACTAGTGCGCAGCGCGACAGTCCCGGTCAAGAAAGCTCGCTTTCCTCTTCCGAAGATCGCGCATGCGCAACCCGCTTTAAGAATAAACCTATCGAATTATTGATGAAACTTTACTGAACCGTTCTTTGTTCTAGACCATGTCTACTGACAAAGTTTTATCCTTACCTAATAACTTTCCACAAAGTTAACATTACTTTGGAAACTTTATTTACCGAAATTTTCTATCAACAAAGTTCCAGCAACATTCGAAACGTTTATTCCAGAAGCTTCACCAACAACTAACGATTCCTTTCTTTGTTCCAGACCAAGTCATCAATGGAGAAGAGTTCCAGTCAAAAGAGTACTTTAAAACCTAATACTTCAATTATAACTGAAATTTGGTGGGAAGCCTTTTCCATTGAAGTACTTTCACGCTGCAAAATATTTCCTATAATTCGCACCTTGTTTTTGTTTTACAAGTATCTTCCTGGGACACCCACTCCTGGGGACCTACCAGATCTAAGGCAAGTACAAAGCGTCAATTATTTGTTAAACTTGCAGTATCGTTTTTACAAAAGATGCTCTTTCCACATGCTAAGTATTAACAATAATTCAATTTTTTGTAAGGGTTAGGCCCAACGATGGCCGTCAGGGTTAGGACCCTAAAATTTTTGAATTATTGATGTCACTCGCCTAAACGCCTAATCTAAAAAAAATAGTACGTACGCGCAGTTTCAGCAATAATTCAATTTTTTATGAGGGTTAGGCTTGACGATGACTTACAGGGTTAGAACCCGAAAATTTTGAATTATTGATGAAACTCGCTTAAACGCTTAATCTAAAAAAGAACAGTACGTACGCGCAGTCTCAGCAAGAATTGAACTTTTAGTGAGGGTTAGGCTCGACGGCGACTGTCAGGGTTAGGAGCTTAACTTTCAATTATTGACGAAACCTGCCCGGACGTTTAATATAAAGAAGAGTAATGCGTACGCAGTCTTAACAATAATTGAACTTTTCGTGATGGTTAGGCCTGATGATAACTGTCAGGGTTAGGACCCTAAACTTTGAATTATTGACAACACCTGCCTAAACGCCTAATCTAAGGAAAAATAGTACGTACGTGCAGTCTCCGCAAAAATTCAATTTTTTGTGAAAGTTAGGCTCGACGATGACTGTCAGGGTTAGGAGCTTAACTTTCAATTATTGATGAAACTCGTTCCAGCGCCTAATCTGAAGAAGAGTAGCACGCACACATAGTTTTGCCAATAATTACCAAAGAATAACAAAGTTAGTCCCAAAAACTAATTATTGCTGAAACTCACTTAAACGTTTAAACTAAAGAAGAAAAACACGCACGCAAAGTTTCCGCAATAATTAACACCCCAAACTCAGATGTTACACACGGACGCACCGCCAAGAGGTACAGCACACCGAGATAAGTACAACAAACTTGCTGAAGTATATGAAATACTTTGCTCAACTACTTCTTTTACAAACAAACATCAACACTTTAACAAAGCACAAGCAATAATTTTTAACTAAGTGTTTTGCTAACTCTTTATTTTTTCGTTTTAGGTAACTGCTCAACCATCTAGGAAAAGAAGACGACTAACACGGATGAACGGAACTAGTTTCAACAGGTAAGTACCCAAAACTTTACTAACCTTAATTATTGTTTTTCCTTATTAGGTGATCTTTCCTTTAGACAAATAATCGGTTACCACAGTTATACTCCAATAATTACCAAGTTAGATTCCACATGTTCGTATCTATCTTCTCAATTATTGCTCATACTTGGCCAGATTGACGACTAACTTAAACCAGGTTTACTTACATCGTTACAGCGAAAACTACACATTGCTTTACAAAGAAGTGTTTTTAACAAGTGTCAGTTTGGCGAGTAGACCCCTTCTACTTGGGTCCCCTCAAAAGAAAAGAAGACAAAACAAACTACATAACGTTTTCGATTAAACCTTGGGCATTATGCACTCTGGACAAAGCCCGATATGGATTTAAACACATAAGTACAGTATATACATAAGTACGTAGCTTTGCCCGATCTTAACAACAAAAAAAAAACTTCCTGATCCGGATTTAAACGTACGCCTAAAAGCGTTTACTGTTACTTGTTTTTGTTCGACGTAAACGACGTACACGACGAAATATACTAAATATATAACAATTCATAAATATATAAGCTATCGCCATATTCACGCAAGTGATATTGAGATAAACAGTTTTACAAGGGAAGACTACGGCGTTGTACCAATTGATTTAGAAATTTATAGGATCGATATATGACTTTGCGGAGTATTGCAGGGTAAAGTAATAAAACGCACTACTCAAACATTTGTAAGAAAATTTAATTTGAAAATTTTGAGTTACTTTACAAGGATATTAAATAGATCGTTTAATCGAAGAGCGCGTAGCGTACTAGATTAGTGTCGACGCTGCTGGTTTGAATCTCGATATACTTTTTTTTTCAAATTTTACAGTATAATCTAAATGTAAGTAATACGTTTTTTATTTATTTATTTTATGTTATAAAAGTGAATTAATTTGCATAAAAAATTTGTGACGTAAAAAATACGGTAAAAATAAATAGATTATTATTAATTACTCTAATTGTGTTTTTAAAAAGCGGATAAGTGTATGCAACTTTTAAAAATATATGCAACATGTTTTATTTATTGGAACTAGATGGGACAATACATAATGCAGGATGATATTTGTCATAAAAACAAGTGAAACAATTATTTTCACGACAATGTGCACATCGTATAAACGCTGCATTTTTACATTCACATGGTTTCTTTAAAATATCTATAGAAAAACATACCGGACGAGAAAAACACATTAATACTTTTTTTTCTGTTTTTTTACCTGAATTGATTGAGAGTAGAATGAAGCCGATCGGTTCACTCAGTATTAAGATATTGCTGATTAAATTTCCTCCCACTCTTAAAATTCTTCATTTTCGCGTATATAGAGGTACGGTCACCGTACTACGGTGTGCCTTGCACAGTTTGGGCGCACTGCGCGCGTGTGAACTTGGCGCGAGGCATTACCGTGCTTCTTGATATACACATGTATGAAATTCACATGTAAATTATTTTTACATGGGAGTTTTGTGAATTGAAATTTCAATTCATAAAATCATATAGGATGCTAAATTTGCATCTCGTATATGAAAGATTCCAAATACCCCCCTAACTAATTTGAAAATATTGCGAAAAAACTCCTCGGCCAGGAGTCGAACCTGNAATCTCCGGCTTTCCGTGCCGTCGCCTTTCCTATTCAGCCACCGAGCCACTTGGAGGTTTTCTCGTAATATGCATATATATATATTCGAACAACGTCATCTTTCTTCAGCGAGAAAACCTCCAAGTGCCTCGGTGGCCGAATAGGAAAAGCGACGGCACGGAAAGCCGGAGATTCCAGGTTCGACTCCTAACCGAGGAATTTTTTTCGCAATATAAATTTAATTTCAATTAGGGGGGTATTTGAGATTTCTCATATACGAGATGCAAGTATAGCATCCAATATGGATTTTAGAATTGTTATTTCAATTCGAATTTCACGTGTAAAAATTTACATGTGAACACGTATATATGGA
>NW_018023163.1:2413-3743 GCF_002006095.1 Pseudomyrmex gracilis | reverse complement strand
TACTTTTCTGCTTTTTTACCTGAATCGATTGAGACTAGAATAATGCCGATCGGTTCAGTCAGTATTAAGATATTGCTGATTGAATTTTCCCCCACTCCTAAAATTCTTCATTTTCGCGTATATAGAGGTACGGTGCAGAGATGCCAGTTTGCGGACGCTAGCAGCATGCTCAGCAAGTAGAGGGGATACACAGACGAAACGCACACAGGCAAACAGCCGTGTACGTGTTTGCTCAGCGCCTCGGCGAGTGGCTGCTTGCTTGTGTGCGTGTCCCCTCCACTTGCTGCAGCATGTTGCTAGCGTCCGCAAACTGGCATCTCTGGTACGGTGTGCCTCGCACAGTTCGGGCGCACTGCGCGCGCGTGAACTTGGCGCGAGGCACTACCGTGCCTCTTGATATACACATGTATAAAATTCACATGTAAATTATTTTTACATGTGAGTTTTTTGAATTGAAATTTTAATTCATAAAATCATATAGGATGCTAAATTTGCATCTCGTATATGAAAGATCCCAAATACCCCCCTAACTAATTTGAAAATATTGCGAAAAAAACTTCTCGGCCAGGAGTCGAACCTGGAATCTCCGGTTTTCCGTGCCATCGCCTTCCCTGTTAAGCTACCGAGGCACTTGGAGTTTGTCTCGCAATATCCGTATAAAGCCGGAGATTCCAGGTTCGACTCCTGGCCAAGGAGTTTTTTTCGCAATATTTTCAAATTAGTTAGGGGGGTATTTGGGATCTTTCATATACGAGATGCAAATCTAGCATCCTATATGATTTTATGAATTAAAATTACAATTCAAAAAACTCCCATATAAAAATAATTTACATGTGAATTTCATACATGTGTATATGGGACATTCTTTTACAAACCGTACAGATTTGGTCAAAATTTGATCGACACATTTTTGATTTAGCTGAAACTTTTTTTACGTGTTCTATACAACAAAAAAAAAGATACGTATTTGAGGAATTTACAAAAAAATTTTTTTTTGGGAAATAGAAAGGATGAAAATTTCGAAAATTTGTCGATTTTTGGCTTATAGTGTATTGTTAAAAAATTTATAACTTTGGTTCTGTTTGAGTTACAGAAATCATTTTTTTTTCATTTTAAAGGCAAAAGAACGAGCTATAATAAAAAAATACTTAAAAACAAAATTATTAAAAATTCTAATTGGTATAAACAATTTAAATGTTTAAATCGATTTTTAACAATCACCCCCAAATTTAATCAAGTATTTTATATTTTTATCGTGTTCTACGTCAAATTTTCTTTCGAAAACACATTTTTTATTGATGGATTTATAATTGGTACTATACGAAAAAAA
>NW_018023163.1:0-1513 GCF_002006095.1 Pseudomyrmex gracilis | reverse complement strand
TAAGTATTTTGTTATTATAGCTCGTTCTTTTGCCTTTAAAATGAAAAAAAATGATTTCTGTAACTCAAACAGAACCAAAGTTATGAATTTTTTAACAATACACTATAAGCCAAAAATCGACAAATTTTCAAAATTTTCATCCTTTCTATTTCCCAAAAAAAAAATTTTTTTGTAAATTCCTCAAATACGTATCTTTTTTTTTGTTGTATAGAACACGTAAAAAAAGTTTCAGCTAAATCAAAAATGTGTCAGTCAGAAAGGTGTTCGGTTTGTAAAAGAATGTCCCATATATATATACATGCACGCTTATTCCTGCACAACAACCTGGGAATGGCTCGTATTGGCCTATTGAATCATATTAGCCTCTTCATTCCTAATTTTAAAAAGTAGTTGTAGTATATAATATATATTGTGTTTTCAATAAATAACGTACAAAAGTTTACTTGGTGTTACTTTTTGATTTTGTTATCACTTTTTTTGTATAAGGCAAGTTTTGTTTTAGAAATAAAATTTTTAATTTAAGTAGTAAATATAATCCAAGTAAATATTAATTTTTTAGATTTTATTAATTGTTAGATTACTTTTATTATTTTTTACTTTTTAAAGATTTTTTATATAATAACGACCATAAGTTTACTTGGTGTTTTTTTTTGATATCACTTCTTTTGTAAAACAGAAAACAGATTTTTAGAGTATAATATACATAAAAAATCAATAACTGCCGACGACTAACTAATGTGACGCGAAAATATAAACTTTGTACTTTTTTAATTGAAATGAATAAGTCTAATGTCAAGATAAGTTAAAACTGAGTTTTTTTATACTTTTGTAATTAGGTATTTTTGATTCTGACAAAGAAAGAGAGAGAGAGAGAAATAGATAAAGAGTGCAACGAGACAACATCAATCATCATCAATCATTCTATAAAAAATGATCAGAAACAAACGTAAGTAACTACAATACAATTATATTTAAGTTATTAGGTTAGGTTGTGACCGGGGTTAGGTAATGCCAATGGATGAGACTTACGATTTCTCGTCCTTTCTTAACGGTCGCCAGGTGTTTTACAGCTACCCGTTTCCTCCAAACACCAAGGGTTTCAGCAGGTGCTCGATATGGTCCTTTTCCTTTCCTTCAAGCCGACGTGGGACTTTCCAGGATATCAGTAGAAACAACGACACAATGCACCTCACAAACACAATTTTGTTTTCTATTATGTTTATTATATACCAAATACATATAATATGAAATCCTTACTTTTCGTATGCTATACAAACTTTAGGGTACTACGCTTTAACGCAAAAATGAGCCGCAAAGAGCTTGTTATTTTCGCATACGCATCCGCACCTTGCGAGAGCTCTCTATCGACTGACTCTTCCGCCCAGTGTTGCTAGATCGGGCCGGCCAGCACCAAGAGCACCAAGGTGGTGGGGGCACNCATACATCAAGAACCGCCGTCCGTGTGCGTGACGTCACGCTCGGCTGTTCGGCTCGTGAAAGAGCGCAGACATAC
>NW_018023162.1:22170-23639 GCF_002006095.1 Pseudomyrmex gracilis | reverse complement strand
TATATTATATTATATTATTATAAAACACAAAAAAGACTACATATTGTTAATTGTAGAATATTAAAATAAATTTAAAAATATATATATTATTATATATTGTATTATTATATATTTTTTATTATATTGTATTATATTATAGTATTTTAAAACACAAAAAATGTTTACTATCAGTTCTACCGCTATACTTGGCGCGAAATTATGGCTGCGTTCCGAGTTACGCATATCACGTATTTCTCTATATTATATGTAACGTATACTATAGATAAATGTGCGCATATGCGTAACTCAGAACGCAGCCTATATCTACATGAAAGTGTTGTCACCTGGCGGCGACAAGAGGCGAAGTACGCTCAAGCATTGTCCCAAGACGTGGACGAATTTAGAACCTAGTTTTTCGGCATTTCGGACTTTGTATCGAGATATCTCCGTTGAGAAGGCACGGAAAAAAAAAACTGTGAACTAAGTTTTTCGTGCCTCGATCTCAACTTTCGATTAAGCCTACTACGAACTCGATCGGTTTAGCCGTTGTTGAAATCGGAAAATCGCGAAGAGCTTGTGTCTTCCCAATGTTTTAGGGAGAGCAGCTCATAAGACCAAACAAAGTAAGCAAGCGCGTATATTGGCGAGGGCACGTGACGCCTCTATTGTCTATTGTTATTAAATGCGACATTGAAATGTACTCTAATATTGTTCCTATTATTTGCAGGTTAAGCGCCATTAGTTTTCAGAATTATTCTGTATTATTGAATAGCGTTTTAGGGTCTTATTTTGTGCCGCATAGGCCGCGTGACGGCTAGCGTTGCCGTTCGTTCATAGCGAGGAGAGAGAGAATAGATCACAATGCGAGGCGTCGGACAAAGAAGTACGACGTAGACGGAGACGAGTAGCGGTACAGGGCCGTAAGGGCTCCACAGGCATAGAGCGCGGCAACAAAATTGACAATGGACCAAGAAACGGGAGATGTCGACACTCCGAATTTTCCAAATACCGGAGCGGAGCTCCCTGTGGCGTCTTGTTACCGCGAAGCTAGAAGATAAGCCCGAACAAGCTCATCAATCAAAGAAAAGGACGCAGAGTGGATCGAGGCGAACCGAATCAGGGCCCGTATTGATGAGTTGCCGATACGCACGTAGCCGCTGTCACTCGCGACGCCGTGAAGAGGAGATTATGATTGGCTCATTATTTAGAGCGACGAGCGGCGCATGGCCGCGAGAGAAATTGCCGTACCGGCGAGATTCATTGTTGTGCGCGCCGTGGTACTTCCAAGTTCCCCGCCTCAAATACGTGCCAAGTGACAGTGTGTGCTGAAGTGACGAGAACCCGAGGAGGACCAGAACCGACTTTGAGCGGATAGGACCGAGAGTTGCCGATTGTGTAGGCAAACTGCAGGAATAAGGTGCCGACAAGCGTAAGTGACTACTTGTTTTCTCTCTCTCTCTCTCTCTCTCTCTCTCTCTCTCTCTCTCTCT
>NW_018023162.1:14240-22164 GCF_002006095.1 Pseudomyrmex gracilis | reverse complement strand
CTCTCTCTCTCTCTCTCTCTCTCTCTCTCTCTCTCTCTCTCTCTCTCTCTCTCTCTCTCTTGCATACGTCGTGTAGAATATTTTTGCGGATCGAGTCTGCACGTGTTTTGTCAGCTCGATGCCGCGTTGAATATTGTTGTGAAAATTATTTTTTGAAGTACGAAGATTACAAGTCGCCAATTCCTAGAATTGCTGCTCTCTCTTGCCGTGCCATGGTCGCAACAATCCGGGCGTTGTATTGTCTGTAATTCGTTCGTGTATTGTTTTGTTTTTTTTGTATTTATATTCTTTTCACCGTACCGTTGTGACCCGATTTCGTTGCGTTGCCGTTTACCCGCGCGATATACGGAAATATTAAAATATTGTATTCTTAAAGTATCACCTCATGAACGATATCTAAGTGAGTTCTATTTTAACAATTGAGACCGGAAGGTGCGGATCGTGCCGAAACTCGTGGCCGTCGAACCGCGACATCATATTTTGTGCAATATCTCGCGCGCGCCAGACAAAGACCGCGCGCCTATCGCGCGTCTTATTTATCGCTCGGCGTACGACAGCGCATTCCGTCGTTTATCTAACGCTTCGCGCGGCAGACCATACATTAGAGTACGAGCGCAAGGCCACGAGTGGATCTTTGACCGACAAAAGATCGCGCCGGATTCTGCTGCCAATATCACTCGTTACCAGAAAGAATATTTCCGTACGCCTTCGATCACTAGTGTCTGCGTATTTACTTTATGTTTCTTTTACTGTATTATTTTGCTGTATTGCCGAGAGTTTTCTTGGCCGGCCGCACGCCATAAATATCATATTGTTGCGCTCACGGCAGCGTTTAATCGCGTCACCGCCGAGTTACTGCGCTCCGCGAAAAGAAAAGAGAACACCGCGTATAACACACTTAAGTTTTATTAGAGAACGCGTTACGAAAGACCACGGAAAACATAAAGAAATCTCGAGCCGATGATCCAGCCTGTCGACGATTCCGAATCCGGCGGCTCACTCTCCTTTGAACCTCGCCGTAAACAACCTCGTTGCTACCCGAACAAAAGCCTCTAGAGCAATCGATCGTTTTACGAACATCTTCTAATACCGTGTAGACGACACGCGCCGCATCTCGCAACAATATCTATTATTAAGTTACATTGTTAATTACCATCAACAAACAAGTTTCTCAACCTTTATTTCAAACACTGCCTCCTGAGCCCACGCCTCTTCGTAACTATTCGAAAAACTGAGCTGCCGAAGAGTGCCGTCACGTTCTTGAACCAAGGAAATAATTGTTGCAATTCGAGTTCTGTTGAGAAAGGCGTGAAGCCACGCTTGGCGCCCGACTATTGAGATTCAGTAAGTAACTCTTTTTGATTTTGCTGCCAAAAACGTGCCGAAGTTGGACGGCATCATCGCTAGAAAATCCAGCAGCAAAAGGACCGTCACAATATATATATGCATTCATATATATATATATTCTCACATTTACTCACAATATCCTGCGAACGGCTCTTCATGTCCTTATATTCACATAGTATTAGTTTGAAAGACTTATAGAGCCCGAGAGTAATCGCTATTTATCACTAATTGAAAATGTCTGGGAAGTACTTGTAAATTCGTGGGATCCTGGCAATAAGAGAACTCGTGCAGTTCTGGTTGCACGCGCGAGAAACGCATAAAAAAACTTAAGAACAAAACCAGAGTTATTTTATAATTTAAATGCATCGGTTAATACTAGACTGAAACAAGTTGTCGACCGAAACGGTTTTTGAGCCGACTATTAAGTCAAAAGTCTTAAAAACGATTTTTTTTCAGAACTACACATTTATTTAACATGAATATCTCTCGCGTTCATTAGAACTACATTTAACGGCTTTTTCAGAGCCACCAAAAATATTTTACAGAGTCACATTAAACGGTTCTTGTCAGAACTATAAATATATATTTTACAGAAGAACATTTCTGAGCGCAAACTTATAAAATAAAATCTCGCGTAACTGCTTCAAAATTATATAAAATAATTTTTGTGTCATCCGTCTTACCTTTTTATACACACACACACACACATTATTTGTTATTTTCATTATTTTGTTAAATTTTTAGATACATATACAACTATATATGTATTGTGACCGATTATTCTTTTCACTGACTCCGGTTTCGGGTGATGTACAAGAGCGTCCTTACATCTTCGGCACATCCGTGGTTAAACTCAAAGAACTTTTCTAACGGAAAATTTTGGGCGCCAGGCGTGAAAATCACGCCGCACAAACATACGACAACAATATCACTAATTACGCCGGACGTGACGGCAATTTATCCACATAATAATTACTCGGCAGCTCAGAACCGATAACGGAGAGACGATGGTTTGGGAGGCGGTTTTTGGGCGTATGGGAGAAAGAAACTCAGCTCAGTTTGAATAGAAAACTATTTAAGAAAGAATGTATTTCATTATATGAAGCATGCGGATGTAACGGCCTTCCGCTTGTTTACAGTATTATATTTCTCCAAACAGAGTATCAGCCGGTCGTCGGCACGCGGTATTCACGGCACGCATACACAGCGCAATGACAAAAAAATAGCGACTATTGTTGACGGCTAACTCGCGGAACGCAGCGTGATTCGGCAGCAGTTTCCTTGCTGCAGGCCTACGGCTGAGTACATTATATAATTTGCTAACTAAAGCGATAAGATTTCACGCAAGTACATCAGAAATTATTCCGGCATCGGCAAGTCGCGGTGCGCAACGGGAACGTGCATTACTTTGCCCGCTGACGCAATCTTCAAGCGCCGGCGTAATCACGATAAATCCGGAATGGAAACAATACCGGCACGACTCGAAGCCGTCCACGATGATAAATTTGCGATACTAAATGAATTACAATAAATGCGGTACTGAAATTAACAAGTTCTACAAACAGAATACGGATTCACGAGACGACACGGTACACGCAAGACTGAAGCGACCGTAAGAAGAGAGAGCGATCTTTACAAAGGATCGTTACAAATTACCGGCGCAATACAATACTTCACACGACAGCTACAAGATCTCGCGATAACAAGTAACGCGATTACTTTCGCGTCGGATCCGTGA
Source organism: Pseudomyrmex gracilis (assembly GCF_002006095.1). NCBI lineage: Eukaryota > Metazoa > Arthropoda > Insecta > Hymenoptera > Formicidae > Pseudomyrmex > Pseudomyrmex gracilis. The sequence goes on along the minus strand of NW_018023162.1, from coordinate 19,079 downwards.
CTTCCGCCACCGGAATCCGAGTCATCGGAACGGTATGACCGGCAAGATTGATACGCGGCACGTAGTTGCAAGGGTAAAAAACGTGGTGGCACTCACTTGGCGTTGACAGGTATTTCGGGGCCAGTTTGGCACTCTCGTCCTCAGCGGTGACTCTGTTAGGCCTCGGCTTTTCCTTAGGCGGCAGGTAGTCGGCACTAATTAACACGATCTTGATGGCACTCGCACAAAAAAGACAAAGGGAAGTGACACCGGTGGCCCACGTCTTGCTCTTACGGTACGCACAACAGTGTTCGTCGAGTCTCGCGGCGCTCGGCTTCTGCGTTACGCTAGATCCCCTGCGTATGCTAATCAGCCAATCAGGTGGCGCGGCGCGTGGCGCGGTGATCGATCGCTCCTCGCGTACATCCGCGTTGTCCTTCCAAGGGCGACTTTATGGTCACGCCGGACCCTCATCGCCCGAATCTTGTGAAGGATTTCACAACTTGGCAAAGCTGATCCTCCACTTCGAGTCGGCAGGTCGTACGCGCTCGTCGGACCCCGACAACAACCTTGATGTCTGGGTAGCACTTTCTCCGACCGCCCTCGCTGAGACAACCAATCGCTCCTCGCTATTCGGTCTTTTGACTTGTACGCTCCTGTCTTTTAGCGCTCGCTTGGCTTCTACCTTTTCTCTTCAGGCCGGCTCGCGATTAGCTCCTTTCTTTTAGATCGCTGCAATGTATAGGACGGCACACACACACAAAACAATTAGCCGCAAAACGGCTCGCTTTACGCAAATGACATTACATTTTATAATAAAAATAATCGCGTACGCGCTGGTAACGCGCGTTCCGCTTACACGGCGGCAGCTGCCTCGATACACAAAATTGACGTCCTGTGAAGCGCCTCGCACGCGAAATAGGTCGCTCTCTCTAAATAATGAAAGACGTGGGCCTACCGCCCTCCCTGTGGCCGTGCCAATACCACTGGGACGGACACCAAAAAGGTGTCACGTTACAGTATATATTTATATATAAACATAACTATTATAATATTGCCTAACAAGTTTTTATTTTTGATGTTCTAAAAAAAAGTTAACGCTAATTATACAAATCTATTATAGTGTTTTATTTTTTATTCTTAATTTTTTAATAACTGATTTACTATAACATTTATTTGTTGTCATAGTTTTTTACTTTCTTAATTAAATATATTTTACTTTTTTACACATACCATAAGTAAGTTTCTTATATCACATAAAAACTAATAATTAAATAAATAAATAAATATGATATAAATTATTAAAGTCACTTTCAATGCAGTTACTCTTTTCAATGTCTGCGATAATTTTATGGTAACATATGGCTGTCGGTATTATTGGTAACCGCGTCGGTATGAATCATTGGTAACCGTGCCGGTACATATGGATTAAATCTCGGGCTGCTGGCGCGTGGTAGTAGGAGGCGGCCGGAGGAAAACTACTTCTCCGCACGATGCACGATATGGTGCTCCGCACTGTACCATCAGATACCGATGAGTGAAGACGACAGGCGCAAGACGGCGTTTTCAACGCCGCATGGCCACTATGAATACAACAAAATGCCTTATGGGTTAAAAAATGCGTCGGCGACGATTCAGAGATTGATAAACTCAATCCTGATGGGATTACAAGGCATAAAATGTTTTGTGTATCTCGACAACATTGTGATACACAGTGCAAGCTTGCAAGAACACAGCAAGCGGTTACGAGAAGTTCTTGACAGATTACAAAAGTACAATTTAAAGATGCAGCCGGGTAAGTGCGAATTTTTTTGCAAAAAGGTCACATATCTAGGACATGTGATAACCGTAGAGATATCACCAGATCCATCGAAAATAGAAGCAGTCAAGGAATTTCCGGTTCCGAAAAAAGCAAAAACTATCCAAGCATTTATAAGTTTGGCAGGATATTACAGAAAGTTCATAGGCCAGTTCTTAAAGATAAAAAAGCCGCTAACACAGTTGTTGCAAAAAGAAATAGCGTTTGAATGGGGTCCCAAGCAACGGGCGTTTGAGAATTTAAAAGAAAAGTTAGTGAGCGCACCGTTGCGTGCATATCCCGACTTCGGTAAGGAGTTCGTTGTCACAACTGACGCGTCGGGTTACGCGGTCGGCGCGGTGCTATCGCAAGGTGCGTAGGTCAGGATCGGCCGATTGCATACGCGAGCCGTGTGCTGAATAAAGCAGAGCGCAACTACAGCACGACAGAAAAGGAGCTACTTGCGGTAGTGTGGGCAGTGAAGCATTTCAGGCCTTATTTGTACGGAACAAAATGTAAAATTGTCACCGATCATAAGGCACTGATATGGCGTTTCAATGTCAAGGACCCCGGGTCACGGCTCGTGTAATGGCGATTAAAGCTCGAAGAATATACGATTACGAGATCATGCACAAGAAAGGAAAGGCAAATACCAACGCAGAAGCGCTGAGTAGAATATCCGGGGAAGCATGCACGTGCGAAGCAAAGAAGAGCGAGAAAGCAGAAGAAGAGAAGAGCAAGAAGCGAGAACTCACCGAGGAAGAAAAGAGACAGATACTGTACAAGTACCATAATTTACCGGTGGGCGCGCATCAAGGAATAGCCCGTACGATAAAAAAAAAGAATAAAGAACGATTGGCCTAAGCTAACGAGCGACGAGGAGAATTACATTGCAAAGTGCGAATCTTGTCAGAAGAATAAGTTGTCGCGAAAATTAAAAGTACCTTTGGTAATAACCGACACGCCAAGAAAACCTTTTGAACAATGCGCGCTTGACATTGTCGGTCCGTTGCCGGTAACGAATAACGGAAATAAGTATTTGCTGAGGTTATCCTTTCAGGATAACCTCACGAAGTTCAGTAAGGCGATATCCGTTCCAAACCAAGAAGCCGCAACGATAGCGAAAGAATTCGCGACAAAAATTGTATGCAAGCACGGAAACAATTTTAACCGATAGAGGTACTAAGTTTGTTAGCGAATTGTTCAAAAACGTTTGCAAACTACTCCGGATAAATAAAATACAAACGACGGCTTATCATCCGGAAAGTAACGGCGCACAGTGGTCTGATTTGTCGAAAAAAGCGCGCATGAGACAAAAATAGTTTTGATGAAGAATCATATTTTTATGATTTTCAGCAAATAAACATTCTAGATTTCGAGAAACTGATATTTTAAAGCGACAAAGTCACTCTCCCTTTTAAATAACATTGATTCGCTCTTTTAGTCAGTCGCGTGCCGCGAGTCACTGATAATGCGGACCGATACGGAAAGCATTTAAAGTGTTTACATAGTTTTTTATTATGTCATTGAACGAGGAAGGTAAGTGCTTTATTTTATTCTAAAACAATTGATAATTTTTGTTATGTAAGTTTAAATATTAAATATTAAATATAAACAATTTTTACCGCTTGCTTTGTAACTTATAATTTTTAAAAATTGTAGAACTTTTGAGGTTTACGTGGGATTACAATGGTTTAAAGTTTAGATTTTATTTTGAGTCTTATTAAGTTTATTGCCACTAATATTAGCCGCTGCTTTGCACAGCTTTTGGCGTAATAAAATTTCAAAGTTGTGCATGCAGTGGTTAGAAGAGCACAAGCGCGCGCGCCAAGCTTTTTTGAGTTTATCTCGTCGCGTCGTGATACACTGTATTATATCGAATGTAGTTTTTACTATTATACTAAATAGAAGTTACACTGTCAATTTTATTTTTTAATATTTTTTATTATTTTAATTTTTAATATTTTTTAATATTTACATAAATATAAATAAATAGCAGTACAACTTTTTTGTACATATTGTGTATTTGACATTTTCATAAATACGTACCATGTTTGTTTACAGTTAATTTCTCAAGGTGTTTTTTGTACCAGACGTTTTTACTATCTAAAAGCTTTGCTGAGGGTACTAAAAAAATAGAAAGCTACATTGTAAATAATCTCGGAAAAATACCTGACGATACTGACATTCCAAGTTTTGTAAAAAATTGGAAGAGTAAGTGGTTTCAGTGTCACCAAATTCGTAGAACGTACGAGGCAAAACATAAGGATTGGCTCGACGTGTCAGTCATAAAAAATGCATCTTCTACAGTAGAAGTACCTCGAGTTGTAGGCAAAAAATCAGTCAAAAACTTTGACTCCTTGAGTAATTTCCAAAAACGACGAAGAGAATCAGTAGTATGAATTATATATTATTTGTCTCTCTTTTCTTAACATTGTAAGCTACTTAAACTAAGTAAAACTTTATTTAAAATATAGAATGTGTGTGTTAAACATTTTTGTCTATTCTGAGAGAGTTTATATATATTTTACAACTGTACAAATTGCTCTGAATAACTAAAGCACTGATTCTCTGATGGCTTATTGCATGTTTAACATGACTTATTATATTCTTGTAATGTTTGAAATGTTGCGATATACAAGTTTTAAATTTTACTACTTATTTATTAACTATTTTGTATACTAACGTTATTAATATTTTTTGCATAAATATGTGTTATTGCATGGATTTGACATATGTGATTGCATGGCATGGTTTTTCAATGGTCTGTAGAATTGCGAAATTTGAATACTAGTGAATTAATGTTTGCATGTGCATCATCTTTGCGAGCAAATCATAAAAATAATGCCTCAACATTATTTAAAGAGATGCAATTATTGCCTACAAAGGCATAAAAAATGCTTCAAGCATATAAACAACCGATTATTCAACCTGGCCAATATACAAATGACAAAGCGCTATCACTGATTATCGGGTGATACTCTATTGACCACAGTACGATTCGACACCGCTCGATTCGACACAGATTTATTCGACACCAAATTATTCGACACCGTACGATT
>NW_018023162.1:5871-7325 GCF_002006095.1 Pseudomyrmex gracilis | reverse complement strand
TCGAATCGTACGGTGTCGAATAATTTGGTGTCGAATAAATCTGTGTCGAATCGAGCGGTGTCGAATCGTACTGTGGTCAAACGGAACACTCCCCTGATTATCGATGGGCAGCTAACAAAAAGCCAGTATAATATGATAAGAGCAGCATTGAATGATAAAGGTGTTATTTCTTAAGAAATTTTTTATTTCTAAATTTATTATATATATTATATATTATATTTATAACATAAATCCATAAATAATGTCAGAACTTAATTACTCTGTTATATATATGTGAATATCTAATCTTATTTTAAAAATAAATTTATATCCTAATTATGGTCATAATATTATCGAGGCTAAAAAACGATGCTATCCAGATAATATATAAGTAACTGAGTTGGAAGCTACTGTCAATTTATAGAGCCTTTTAGATCACATAGTATCTCGTCTACTTCTAACTGTAGAAACAGAGAATACACCACATAAATGTATAGTCTTCTATAAGTGGGGTTTTGACGGCAGTTCGGGACATTCTGAGTACAAACAAATATTTAAATGCACAGAAGGTAGTGATTCGACAGTAGTCACAACAACAATAATACCAATACGCATAATAGCCGATGATGAAAGTCGTGCTATTATGTGGCGAAATCCAGTACCATCATCAACCAGGTTAAAGATTCTTTTTATAATAATTTAAAATTGTGAATTTTAAACCGCTTTTATATATATCTTAATAAAAACCGCCTGTATAATTACAAATATTAAAACTATAATTCAGATACTGCCGACCGATAAGAATAGCTTTCGAAAAAGAAAGTAACAAAATGATAAAACGGGAGTACACGCGAGTGATGAATGACATACAAAATTTAGCACAATGTCTTAGTACTATTTATGATACAAACATAGTAATTCGTCATGAGCTAATTTTACCAATGGTTGATGGAAAAATCATTAATGTCATGGAGAAAAATGTTTCATCGGTAAATTGTAGAATTTATATTGCATAAATTTGGTAAATTGTAGAGTTTATATTGCAAAACTTTGGTAAATTATAGAGTTTTAAATTGCATAAATTTGTAAATAAATAATCAACACAAAAAACGCTCGCAATATAAACAATATTTAAAAGATAAAAAACATGTCTCTTATACAAGCAATGTAGGAACTTTATTAACAATAATCCGCAATGTTTAATATCGTGGTAACAAAAAATAATAAATAGTATAAATAATATTGTTACGTCCTGACCTACGGTTACGATCGGGTCTTAACGGAGGAACGCAACTTGACACACGACACTTTTGTGTATTATATCTCGGCACACTGACCTAATGAGATAAGTCAAGCATGCGAGTCGAGTGAGACTGTTCAACGACGTAGTCAAGTCAACGGACTTCCCGATATTACTTGTCTAACGTCTTCTCACTCGTCGGTCCTCTTTTAGGTCTTAGAAACAAATCTAATTT
>NW_018023162.1:0-1256 GCF_002006095.1 Pseudomyrmex gracilis | reverse complement strand
TGTCAAATTTAATCCTGTCTTCCAAATATCAACCGTCTCAAAGTAGGTTTTACTGTGTGCGTGGGAATCTTAGATCGTTTGGCAAAACTATTGCGTTAGTAAGTACTCACTACTTATTGGTTACGGTAGAATGTCGAGATGAGTAGTTGATTTGCTTCGCCCAAAAGTCAGGAGTCTGTCGGCTGGATTCAGGTGGAATGAATTGGTTGTCTCTTCTGATGGAAGTTGTCACGAGTCGCAGTGTTCACTCGGATTTACGTGCCGAGATCGATATCAAATTAAGAATCGTTTGGATTTTCGAATTTCAGACCGAACAGGAAAAGCGAGTATCTTTTTGTATGACCGAATTGACTTTAAGTTAAATTGTTGAATCGCACGAGAAGAAATAGAACTGTGTTACTAATCGTAATGCTGGTTATGAAGCTCTCTGACTCTCCGGTGTTCCAACGCCTTATATATGATGATCTCGGGACGTTAACCCTTCTGATTTTTGCCAATCGTCTTTAGATTTTACTCTCCCACTCTTTACTGATTAAAATGTCGGTCTTTCATTTGCTAATCCGATCAGGCGAAAGGACCAATCATCGACAATCATTTTATCTGACTCGCTCGACATTTGTTTAAAGTTTGTTATCTGCACGTGCACTTTCCTGTTCATTTTCGGTGCCCGAACATTCCTTGCTAGAGATAGCGGACTGCCTAAATTATCTAAGTTTATATTCGTGACCCAAACATCCGGGCTACTTGTTGATTAATTGACCAATACTCATTTGAAAGTCGGTAAGAGTGATTAGATAAAAAATTGCGATACGGATTTTATCTTAGTTCCATAGGTCCTCTGTTCTCTGCTCAAGGATTGTTATTTAACCTTTTCGCTCCGGGAATTTTTCCTTTAAACTTGACCTCGCATTTTAGCTGAATTTCATGACTTAAATGAATGAACTTCTTATGACAAGTCGCCACTCGGAGTGCTGGTCCATATATGGACCACTCCCGGAGAGAAAGTTAAGGCTACTGTAAAAAATTATAAGTGAAGGTTTAAAAGCGCTTTTCAATGTTTTTTGATGTGCTGATTACAATAAAAATAGTAAAAAAAATTTCAGATTCATATTTGACCTTGAACTTTGAAGGTCAAATAATGAAAATGCGTATTTGAGCTTGAAAATTGGTATACCTATGTTTTATGAACCGCTAAATACGATAAAAATAGTAAAAAAAGTTCTAGTCACCTCTTTGACCTTGAACTTTGAAGGTCA
>NW_018023161.1:8376-14544 GCF_002006095.1 Pseudomyrmex gracilis | reverse complement strand
CTGTTGTGTCTTTGTAAAGGATTGCAGTGAGAACTCACACAGTGCTCCATCCAATAATAAAATGCAGTCTTTATTTCACATGCTTCCGTTTCTTATTAAAAATAACTTGTATAACAATGGCCCGCTCGCTTGAATCGCGTAACCCCCGGGAACCGAAGTCCTCACACACCTCTCTGTATTCCGCACACCAAGATATATATCGTACCACGCCACGCGGCGCGACACGCAACTCGCGACCGGAAAACGACCCGGTCGCCCCCTGGCCGATGACCGTGCGCACAAACGATCGCGGCCCACGCGCCAATACAAAATACAACATGTATACAACAATTTCTTTTACTATCTTCTTCCTTATTGTCACAATAATAAAGCTGCAATTATAAGATTATCAAATGTTGCTCGTGCACTTTTCTTTACTGTATCACTTACGTAACAAATCGGTTTTTCTGCGGTGCTTGATTGTCCAATTTGCTACAGAAGGCATCAACAGAAAATCGTTGACTCTCTAAAATCAGTCAATCATGCGTTAAAATTAGAGGAAATTCGATATAAATGTAATAATAATATAGTTTTTTTTGTGCGACCTACGTTTTAATAATTGGTAAAATCTCGCTGTTTTTTTCTGCACGACGTTGATATAAGCCTCTGTATGTAAGTAAATAGTTGTTGAAAAAGATAACAACGATTGTTATTTATTGACGAGATGCAGCGTGAAAATGATTAGGAGAACGCGCGACTCAAATTGAAAATGAAACGTGAAGTTGTATACTAAAATAAATCGACGAAATAAACTTTAGAATGAATAATCGCGGCTCTCTCGCGATTTTCCCGTTAGAAAGCAATAAATATCGGCCGACGTCGGACGTCAAATCCGCAAAATATCTGCCCCGCGACAAATACCACATAACTTAGCACTTACGAATACGCGGAATTTAGGAAGCTGTTTTTTAATAGCCATGCGTCCTTCTGGATATTGTATCTTTTCTCGTTTGAGTATTTTTCCTCTTCTGTCGATCTTGAACGATTTAATCGTTTGTTATGCTTACGAATCATGTCTCTTTGACAAATCCAAGATTCGGAAGAACTTCAATTGTCTCTTCTTTTTTCAGCAAAATATTCGATAAGATATTGAAATTATAGAATTATTTCTCAACAAACGTACACGAGCTTTTTTCTTCTGTCGTTATCAATTAAATTATAAATTTCTGTTATGTCTTAATGAGATATATTTTCAAATGTTTGTTTTGGTGTTTTTTCTACTTAAATTTTTTCAAAAAAACATATTTATAATATCACTCAAGTTTTTATGAATTTGTACTACTTACTTTGTTAAATGCCAAAAAAACAATTTTGTTTACGCGTGCTTTTCGCCTTCTGCGTAAGAATGAGTTAAAGAGATATATAAACAAATAACATTAACAAAAGCGAACATGTTATGTTGAAGTCGAAGCGCAAATTTGACAACAGCGAGAAAGACAGATAGACAAAGAGAGAGGAAGAGAGAGAGAGAGAGAGAGAGAGAGAGAGAGAGAGAGATAGGGATAGAGAGACGCGAAAAGAAGTAATGTTGTGGAGAGACAAACAGTTGCGGGGGAGGCAGCAATTCCCGGAGTAGCATAAAGGTGACTTCTCACGACCAAGACCTCCCATATGCCACTTAGCATCCCGTTCGGTTCGGCAAAAAGTTTTACATCCGTGTACACGCTCTGCATCTTTCTTTATCGCGGTGATAAAATGCCTTGTCTCTTTTAATCGCGATGAGGACACAGTAGATGCGCGACTGAGACGAGTACCGGTAATACTCTTAATAATTGTGTTGTGGTCACTTTTTAAAATCAAATTAGTTGTCACGATAATAAACAACGTCAATTTGACAGAGTGATCGAGCGCATAGTTACTTTTTTCACGGGTGAATCTTTGCTTCGACAGCGATGGTGAGAGGCGTTCTGTTCTGTTTACTAGTGTTGTTGTACACACTGACGTTTCTGAGCGACAGTAACGCATATCCGAGGTCGGACTTCCTAGAAAACGGAGATGGTTTTGAGCAAGAAATCGAAGATCCATTACAACCTTTTGACTGGCTAGATGAAGAGAATGACAATTTCAAATCCCAACGAGAAGAGGTTCTGCAAAAGATGCAAGAGGTCTGTGACAGAATCAATAATCTTGCAATAACATTGCTGTCGAGCCGCGCATATATAGTCATTTGTATTTGAGATAATCTGAATTTAAAATGCTTATGTTTGCGCGACTTATGTAGCTTATGCTGCATTTAAATATTCTACACTCGTAAAATAAAGCGTTTATATTAATCAATCAGAACCAAGAAAATAAAAAAAGTTTTAATCTTTTCGCTTTAATAAAACGCTTCTCTTCTCGACAAGTAGGTCTCTCCAAACGTGGACATTGTCTGTAACTGTCGGTGTGAAACTGTCTGTAACGTTTACTGCATTTATATAATTTAAAAACATAAATCGATTCGTCTTTGTTATTCTATGATTCAACTTCACCACGAAAACACATACATACAATACATTCCTAACGATATATATGAATATTAACATTGCAGATTTTGCTATGTAAATATGTGTAAAGAAATTGTACGTATTATATTAGCAAAATCATTATTGTGCTTGAACTGACCTTGCCTTCTTTCTAACACTGCAGATTTTCGGTATTCATAGCCAGAGCGACAATTTGGCACATCGCAAAGTGCCACCGCAATTCATGATGGAGCTTTACAACACCATCGCCGATCCCAATGGGGTTACGCGAGGCCGAAATCTTTATAACGCCAAGGTTGTTCGCAGTTTCGTTGAGAAGGATCATTTTTTCAGTTAGTATCAAAAAAATCAGGAAGGGAGAATCTTCCGATTTCCGATCACTCATACAATATTCGATAAAAACTGATGTAACTGTAACAATCATTATTTTTTATAAGCGCAGATATCACATCGTCGCTATTTTATTACTTCAATGTCTCGAGATTGGAAATAAACGAGTCAGTGCTAGAAGCTGAGTTACATCTCTATCGAAAAAAAACACCTTCGAAGAACTTGGCGTCGCCTTATTATCTGGTAAGTGTGGTTATCGGATTTTTTGTTTCTTTCTGATGCAAATCAAAAACTCTGTGAATTATGCGACGTCATATACGCCTTGAATTCTCGCTTTTATTTATCCGTAGATTAGAGTTTATCAGGTTCTGAACGATCGCAGCTTCGATATGCCAGATCTTCACAGACTGCTGAATGTTTGTTACGTCAGCGCGCACGTTTCTGGCTGGCAGGTATAGACTCATTAATATTTGGTTTTGAAAGTTAGTAAAATTATATTAAAAAAAAAAAGAGAGAGAGAGAGAGAGAGAGAGAGAGAGAGAGAGAGACAGACAGACAGAAAAAGAGAAATTGTAATTATTTTGTTAAATGTCAATATTAATCACATTGTTAAATGCTATTTTTTGCTATTAGGAATGTTTACAAGTAAAAATTTTATACAGGTGTTCAACGTAAAGCAAGCCGTTCTTGGGTGGGTAAGCGGCGAACCGAATCTAGGACTTCTGGTAACGGTTCAAGATCTGTTTGAGGACGAAGTATCAGTAGAGTTTTCACGTCGGAATGAGTACTATCTCGGCAAACAGCCAATATTAGTGCTCTTCAACGACGATCGCAATCTTGCCGTGGATTACATCGCGCCTCATTATTATGTTTATGAGAACCGAAACGATGAAGAAAACGCGGAAAAAAACGCGAAGAGCGAAAAGATTGATTTGAAGAATAAGTATGATAACGTCGAGTATCATAGAAAATACAAGAAGCATCATAAAGATGGTCAGCTAGAAAGAATCAAACTGGTCAACAGACGCAAACCGGAATTCTTCGAACGACAGAAAAAAATACTTACAGAAGAAAACGACGATCTTCAAGAATTGCATGAAACTTCGATATTTGGCACAGTGACAAAACGACGTCGTGGTCACCGCGACGTCACATCGTCTAGAAAGCGCTTTGCCAAGATCGTGTCACATGATGACGCGAAGATTACACAAGTGTTGACGTCGATGGACATCTACGAGAGAGCGGCATTTCGCGAGAGGCTAGGCCTGATAGTACGAGATCGCTCGTTAAAACGATCGATTGCTCAAAAGCAACGATATCGATTGCCTCGATCAGTGGGCAGTCATAACATAATAGGGGCGAGACAAGCTGAGATGAATAAGACAAACGATTGCACGAGACACGAGCTCTACGTAAATTTTCGCAACATCGGGTTGTCGTCATCGATAATTGCACCGCCCGGTTATTCAGCTTATCAATGCAAAGGTGTGTGCGAGCCACCTCTTAGTCAGGATCAACGGCCAACGAATCACGCCACAATCCAAGCGATTGTGCACAAGCTAGGTCTTGTTGAAGGCGTTCAGAGACCCTGCTGTGTGCCGACTAAGCTACTGAGAACCAGCATTCTCTTTTACGACAACAACGAGAACGTCGTGCTCAAGATGTACGACGACATGATCGTTGACAGTTGCGGATGTCGTTAAACAACCTCTTGCGTGTCAGAGTAAAGAGAACTTCCGTTTGCGACACTAAGAGGTTTTGAGGAAAATTGTATTCATTATGATTATATATGCTGCGACAAGAAAAAGATGTCAGAGAGAAAGAAAGATAGATAGATAGATAGATAGGTAAGTAGATAGATAGATAGATGCTTTATTTATCAAGTGTTCCGGGAAAAATTCCTCTTAAGCGCAATATTACAATTCTTTAAGGATACAAGATTAAAGTGAATCTTCTTAAGGATAAAAGTAAGTGAGTATCAGAAAATATACAAAAAAGAATAAAATAAAATAAAATCTGAATAAAATAAAATAAAAATATAAAATATAAGGAAAATCAAAATTAATCAATCGAAAAAATTAATATAAAGCAACGAAACAATGATAGCAGTATACAAAAATAGAAATATACACGCAAATAGAAAAAGTAATACAAAATGATGCAAAATAAGTGTAACAGGAAACAGATTAATAAAAGAAAGCAGTAACAAAAATTAATCAAATTATACATTATCCGCATAAAGCAATTCGTATAATTTCTTTTTAAATTCAAAGAATAGTCTATTACGGACATCCACTGGAATACTATTCCATAGATCCACTGAGACACATCTGAAAGACCGTCTGAATAGTTCAGTGCGACATAAAGAAAGAAAGAATAAGGTCATCATCCTCAGCACGAGTGCCACGCTGCACAACTGAATGTCTAAATTCATATGTATTAAATAAAATCTTAGGTCGCTGTGATTTCAAAAATTTAAAGAGCAAGCAGCTGATGAGGAACATCCTCCGAGATTTTACTTTGAGCCATTTTAATTTTTCATAAGACGGTGTAACGTGCTCAAACCATTTAATTTGAAAAATAAACCTAATACATCTATTGAATGCTCTTTGCAGTCGTAGGTTATCCTTTTCAGTTATATCCGTCATAAGTGTACAACAATAGTCCAGAAACGGAGAGATAAGTGGCGTGACCAATCTCGCACAAAGTTCAGACAAGAAAAGATATTTGTAAATCTTCAGCTGATGCAACAAAGCATTTATATTCGAGATAACAATAGAAAGGTGAACATCCCATGATAGAGTGTCAGTCAAAATGACATCTAGATATGAGACAAATCTCTTGAAGGGGATATTAGCATTGTTAACAATAATTTGAGGCATGGAAGGTAGGTCAATATTTCGTATAAATCTTGCTGTTCCAATAATCATGACTGTGGTTTTATCTTCATTTAACTTTAGTCCATTCTGAGATGTCCAGCCTACAACACTTCGGATGTCAGCATTAACTTTAGATATGGCCAAGGTTCGGTAGTGTCTAGTTAAAAAGATAAAAGTTAAGTTAAAAAGTTAAAAAGTTAAATAATTTTAACTTTATCTAGTTACATTTTTAGATTCTTATCTTTTAACTTTATTTAGTTATATTTTATCGGTAACTAGTAACTTTTTATTTCAACTCTCTTGAATCTACTATAGCCATAAGATTTTTTATTTGTTTGCATACAAAACGGAACATATTTCTCTCGTCGTATGATCATAATTAATTTTACATGTTTATAGGCCGAAAAATTCGACCAATCACAAAGCTCAGAATGATTCGTTTTATATGCAAATAA
>NW_018023161.1:3678-8236 GCF_002006095.1 Pseudomyrmex gracilis | reverse complement strand
CTTAACTTTTAATCAATTAATTTCATTATGGATTAACTTATATCTTAACTAAATAAAATTTTTAAGACCTTTAACTGTAACTTAACTTAAATAAAAAAAAAATTTAACTTACCCAACCTTGGATATGGCCTTAGCAATACAGGTTCCGTGTCTAGATAAATTAATAAGTCATCTACATAAAAATTATATTTGCAGTATGACAGAGTTTTGCCGAAGTCTGTGATATATATGTTGTATAATAAAGGACCAAGAACAGAGCCTTGTAGAACTTCTTTTGAGATAAACAGTTTAGAAGATAATATGCCAGAGGATAACGGACAGCCTGAGTTCTTTCTAAAAGATAGGAACAGATCGATCTTAGTGCAAAATTGGAGAAATTCATATTACTTAGTTTTCTAATAAAAAGTTGGTAAATAAGAGTAAAAAAGAGAGAGGGAGGAAAAGAGAGCTGTCATTGTCTAGTTCCGATGATAACAATTTATGTAATCGATTAATGTCGCAACTTTACATTAGAACATTCCCAAGTGCGCATAATTATCATGTAAGTATCAAAACAAGTAACACATATATCTATCCATTAAGTATACTATAGTTAGATCGCACACAATTACAAAGTTAAATTATTACTATTGTAATTGTAAAAGAAAAAAAATAAGTGTAACTGTACATATATACACATAATATACACGCAATGACGCTCTCCACCGGATTGTACATAGTCAAGAGAAAGCGGGAAAAAACAATAAATAACAATCTTTAGTCTTGCTATTGTGGCGCAAATTATTAGTGATATTTTACAATAAACAACTTTTACTCTATTGACGTGTCAGAAAACATCTAAAAAAAAGAAATGTGTTTGACAGTAACTTTCTAGAAATATTCTGTTTTAATATTCCAAGATGTGTAGCGTTTTGTTATCTTTGGAATGTGGTCACTTTTCTCTTGTGCTACAATGCAAATAAAAACAATCTCGTCTCTGACTCGTTTTCATGTGAGTAATTAAAAACATTTTCCATCGATACGAATTGCTCTCAAAACAATGACGTCAATTTGTTAAATCATATTGCTTGATTTACTGAAGTGATCATTATTCATTAATCGCTCTAAGAGTAAATTAACTAGTCCAAAACGCTATATAAGCGAAGATTTACAGAATCAGTATCTTGACAAAACAACATGACGAGTTGGATGCTTCTTGAATTGCAGAATCGCATTTATGGAAAAAACTATAATGTTTCACTCGCGTGCATCTTTTTGATGAACCATAAATTGTACAGAATTTCTATTATACGTATTAGTCTCTGCGTCTCTATGAGATCGAATAAAATAAAACGTGATATATCTCAATTGAATAATCATACCTGCAAGTGAAGACACGCGCACGCAATTTTATGGAATTGAACAAAATTGCAAGTGATTATGTTTAAATTTGTGTTTGACAAGACTCTCGTTCCTCTTGATGCTTATTTTCCCGTACGTTGTTTGACCTTCTTCGGTTTTAGAGCACGCGAGTGTGTATCGATATACAGGGTGTCTGAAAAATTTTGACAGTCGAAGTGTGAAGATAAATTGGGTCAATCTGAACAGAAAAATCTTGTACCATTTTGTAAACTTTGCAATAGGTATTGAGTGATTAATTAATACATGTAACTCAATGAGCGCGTGCGAAGCAACGGTCTAGACGTGTATAATCAATATAGACATGTATGATTTTTAGTTGTAAAGAAAACTGGCTTACTTCATGCAATCTCCTAATATATGAAGAAAGCAAGAGGTAGAGCAAACAAGTGACACAGTTTCTCGCGATCAGCTGATTTTTACAACTGAAAATCATACACGCTTACAGAGTCCGAACCATCGTTCACGCGCTCATTGGATCACATGTGTTACTTAATCACTCAATAACTATTGTAAATTTTGCAAAATGGTACATGATTTTTCAATTCAAATTAATCCAATCTACCTTCACACTTTGACTGTGTTAAAATTTTTCAGGCACTATGTATATAAAATAGCTTTCCATTATTCTCAATTCTGTTTTTATACTCATTTGTCTTGTGTTCCTTTAATTTTTTTGTTTTTTTTTAAGACACGTGAGGGAATCATATTTTACTACTGGATAGTATTAAGAAAACAATAAACCTTTCAGTTTATTGCGACGTATTGTGTCACATTAAGAAAAATGCATGTTTGCGTAGGATAATTGTTTTTGCATATTTTTTCTTTAGTATATATTTTATTATAGTAACACATGTATACACACAATTATAAGATATTTTTTGAAATCATTAAAAATTAAAGATCTAAGAGTTACAATAAAAAAAAGAATTTATAAGTTTTATTTAATATACGTATAATAGTATATTTGCGCGAGTTTTACAGAATTTATTTAGTTTTTTATTTAAATTCTATTTTTTTATATTAAAAGATATACTATTTGTTATTTTGTTATTATTTGTTATACCGATATTGTATATATCGATAACTATTTCATTTCAATATGGCAAATTTACACCTAACATCGAATTGCACGCAATTTGCATATCGTTTTGCGCAATACCTCCTGAAATTTTCGCGTGTCGTACTGCATTCTACGTACATATATACACGCGTATAGAGAATATATGTATACGCGTGTAGAGAAGGTATATATAGCCTCGTGTCCCACGGAACTATATATAATCTGCAGTGAATGTATTTACGAATCCGTTTGACTAAAAATAACCGGAACGCGTTTTACTACATTCCATCGTTGTATTTAAACCCTGCGCGTCATAATATACGCACACACGCGTCAACGCGAAAAATATGTATTATCAAAAATTTCGGGAGCATTCCGTGACGAAAGATTGCAGAACGAAGAAATCTACCGTACTCAGTGATTTTGACACAATTGTCTCAAATGTATATTTGCTTGTAAAAGCTGCATTTCCGCACAAATGTAAATTAAATTAATTTCTTCTCATTAATAAAATAAAGAACTCGCTCTTTGCAACTATAAACTGCTCGGTGTTTTCATGCTGTAATTAAAATTAACAGTGCTTTCTTGTAACATCTCTAAAATAACTAAAGCGAAAAAACATTGCTGCCCAGCAAACATAGATATATAACAGCAACATTGTCATAAAACAATGGGTAAATATGCATAAAAACGGAGCCTCGGAGGTTATTGTCCTTGACATATGTTGTCAAAGACACCTTCATGAACAACAATCTGCAATTTTTAGCCGTCGCTCGTTGTTCGTTAAAGAATTATAAACAAAAGAAATATCATAAATGAACTCTTATTTTCCGATACTGTGTACATTTTGTTTGTGTTGTAAGCGTGTAGGCAGGGGAGGTTACACGAGGCTATATATACCTTCTCTACACGCGTATATATTCTCTATACGCGTGTATATATGTACGTAGAATGCAGTACGACACGCGACAATTTCAGGAGTTATCGCGCAAAACGATATGCAAATTGCGTGCAATTCAATGTTATGTGTAAATTTGCCAATTATCGACACGACGCAGTTGTGGATCAGATGATTGCTACAGTTAGAGCTGCGCCCCCTGCCTACACGCTTACAACACAAACAAAATGTACACGGTGTCGGAAAATAACAGTTTATTGCCGCAACTTCTTTTGTTTATAATTTTTTCCCGAACAACAAGCGACGGCTAAAACCTTCAGATTGTTATTCAGGAAGGTGTCCTTGACAACATATGTCACAATGACCTCCGAGGATGCTCCGTTTTTATGCATATTTACCCATTGCAGTTATATACGATATATAATATGAATATATTAAAAATTGGAATTAATTTGCAGCGTTTTTTTAATGAAAAAAAATTACTTTTTGTAAATGAAAATAAAAAAATACATTAATTAAAGTATTGCCCATTGCTTTCTACTACTTTTGACCATCTTTCGGGCAGGGAACAAATACCGTGTCGGAAGAACGCTTCGTTTTTAGACGCAATCCACGAATCGACCCATTTTTAACAATCTTCGTAAGAAGTGAACTTCTGCTCAGACAGGCTATGAACCATCAAACAAAACAAATGGTAATTAGAAGGAGCAACATCTGGAGAATACGGCGGGTGGGATAAGACTTCTCATTTAATTTTGTTTCCAGATATGTTTGTATCGATTTTGCAACGTGCGGACGAGCATTGTAGTGCAGCAAAATGACTTTGTCGTGTCTTTTGGAGTATTCCGGCCGTTTTTCTTTCATTGCACGACTCAAGCGCATCAGTTGTAGTCGGTACCCAGACGGCATAATGATGTATTTAAGATGTCTTGAAGATATCTCACATAGACTTTGAATGTGCAAAAGATATCTCGTTGAGACATTTTCGAACGAGTGATGATGTTCAAATAATATCTCAGGGATATGCCTGAGACTGCTAATGTCCACATCAAAACCATGCAAATGATATCTCTTGCAAAAATTTAAAAAATGAGGGGAATTTCGAGATTTCACTCGAATTAGTTTTTGAAGGCCTGATACAGCTCGCCGATCAACCGATGAACTCCATTGAAAGGGACCGGACCTGAAAAATTCTAAGG
>NW_018023161.1:0-3521 GCF_002006095.1 Pseudomyrmex gracilis | reverse complement strand
CTTATTCTTGAGCTATTGTACACATTTTGTTTATTATTTATTTTAATTATTATTTAATAAAAATATTGCAGTGCAATGTATACATTGCAACTTGAGAATTGATTTTCATATCTCGCGCAAAATATATTGTGCGAAGATTTGTGATATCATCAATAAATATTTCAAACATATTATAAGAATATCACGGGAGTGTAATACACTGCATTCAAATTTCCTATACATTAACCGATGTCTTTGAGATATACTTGAAAGAAAACAGTACTAATATTCTTAGAAGAATATCTGTGTGATATTTCAGGGATGTGATATCACATGATATCACGAAAATGACATAGAAACGATATCATTCTACAATCAAATGATATCATGTGCCGTCTGGGTAGCGATCTCTAGTTATGGTTTCATTCGGTTTCAGCAGTTTATAATAAATCACACTCCTCTGATCCCACCAAATACAGAGCAGAAGCTTAGACCCATAGATATTCGGCTTTGCCACTGATGTTGATGGTTGGCCGGGCTTAATCCATGACTTTCCGCGTTTCGAATTGTCGTAATGGATCCATTTTTCATCACCGGTGACAATTCGATGCAAAAAACCTTTTTTTTTCTCCCGTTGAAGCAGCAGTTCATACATCAAAAAACGCCTCTCAATGTCCCTTGGTTTCAATTCATATGGGACCCAATGTCCTTCCTTCTGGATCATGCCCAAACTTTTAAGACGTTTTCCTACCGTTGATAAGTCAACTCCTAATGATGTAGACAATTCTTGAAGTGTTTGACATGAGTCTTCATTGAGCAATGCCTCCAAATTATTATCTTCAAATGTTTAGGCTAGCCAGGTCGCTCCTTGTCATCCAAGTCGAAATCACCAGCTTTAAAACGTCCACTTCCGACACGTTTGCTCAGCTAGAGCATGTTCACCATACACTTCCACTAAAATACGATGAGCTTCAGCAGCACTTTTATTCATATTAAAGTAATGAAGTAAAACTTCCCACAAAAACACTTTATTCGGCACAAATTTTGACATATTCAATAAATTATAAAGTGTTGTTATTTACGATTCAAAAAAAGATTATGTAAAGCAAATGACGTCCAATGACAACTGTTTCACGATGAATACATTACTCATAAACTTATATAATAGACGGAACATTTATATGACAAAGTTGAGAACAACACTAAAGGACAGAGATAGTGCTGGAGTAGTTGTCTCTCTCTCTTACAATAAGATGGTAAACCAATCATCTCACAAGTCTATGCTATTACCTTTCACTATCACTTTTTCTCAACTGACTCTCGAACTCTATCTTCGTTGCTCTCGGCCTGCCGCGGCCACCAATCAACTCACTGCTAGAAAAGAAGAGAATTACTCCACGACTATTTTTGTCTCTTTTAATGAAGTGTCAGCTCCTCTTACACGAATGTTCCGTTTATTATATAAGTCTATGACATTACTGTAGGTAACAACGTAATACTGTACTACCTACGCCATCTCTTGTAAAACGCTACAAATTAATTCCAACACCTAATAACATGTAACTGTTTTATTGCTATTAAATTGCAATTACATATTGATAAATAATGTTATATAACAGCAATATAAAATTCATATACCATTTGTTATGTAATTTATTACATATCTATTATATTGTTCTTATAATGTCATTACTAACTAATAACAAGCAATATAGGGTGTCTGACAACGAACTATAAAGCCGACGTGTGTAGGTAGATCGAGTTCTTATGAACAGAAAAGTTATTTACCATTTTGAAAAAATCGCAATAGTTATTAAAATTTGAATTAATAAATGTGAGCCAATGAGAGTGCGGGGAGCGATGATCGAACTCTATAGGCGTGCACAATTATCAGCTCTACTCCTCGCTCGCCGCTGCTAGCTGTGTACCGCCGAATAACGCCCGATCATAAGAAATTGAGTCGTGCCGCACTTGTTTGTTTACTCCGCCTTTCGTTACTAAGACATTACATGAGAGAAGCCAGTTTTCTTTTCATCTGATCGTGCACGNCTATAGAGTCCAATCATCGCTCCCCGCGCTTTTATTGGCTCACATTTATTAATTCATATCTCCATAAATATTGCGAATTTTGCAAAATGGTATATAACTTTTCTGTTCAGAATGACCAGATCTACTTACACACGTCGGCTTTATAGTTTGTTGTCAGACACCCTGTATAATAGGTATATAACATAATTATATTAAAAGTATAAACCAAAGTTATATAATATCAATGCTAATAGAGTATAATAGCTGTTATATTACGTGTTACTTTTATATAGCAAGTATATAACAGTTATATTCTGTATTTGTTGAGTGGTGTCAATAGCTAGTACAGTCGGCGTCATTGAATCGTTTCGTGGACGCGGAGAGCTATGGGTAAGAGGGACGGTATTCCCTAACAGTAACTACTGTAATTGGTCAATTCATCGAAATTTGCTCCAGTTAGTTAATGCGGCGCCCGTTGACAGTACTTACTCTTAGAGTATACCGTCTCTCTTACCCCTAGCTCCCGGGACTACGAAACGATATATTGGGTGCGTTCAGACAACTCAACGATTGAGAAATCATCACTTATAATAGGACAATTCTTCAAAATCTGCTGCGGTTCCAAAAGTATGATCCAATCAGAAGTGATTATCTCTCAACCGTTGTGCAACTGTTGAGTTGTCTGAACGCACCCATTGACGCCGACTGTACACGACGTATAGTATAGATAAATGCGCGCATATGCGTGAAACGGAACACAGCTTTGGAATCAATGATTTGTTTTATGGACCCAGAGAGCTAGGGGTAAGAGCATATATGTAATACTTCTATATTGCTAGTCGTGTATCTTCGCAAAGAGAGGCACGAGGCCCGAGAAAGAGAGACGCACGAAGTCCAAATATGGGCGTAGATAGTCGAGCGTCATTATGCGCAGGCGCGTCTACTAAGCGAGTGCGAGCGATACAAAGCATTGGAAAGTGAGAGAACGCAAGAAAAAGAAATGCCCAAGCAGAGAGAAACCTGAGAGTGGCCAGGCCCATAAGAGTTTTTACGATCGCTATTCCGGCCCGTAAGCTAGCGCATGTCCATGGGTGGTGCACATTGGCAACTACGTAGCGATGTCCACGAGCGACTTGTCGATACGTACGCTATGTCCAAACGTGGACATGGTTCTATGTGCACATTCCGTGCTATGTGCACGATTCCAAGCGTCGAGAAAGATCAAGCAGCCGGCCAGCACCGAAGTGGTAGGGGAACGCACACAAGCAAAACCGCCGTCGTCCGTGTGCGCTCGGAAGAGTGCAGACATATTATGTTCCGTCTCCCTTTCACCAAGCCGAGTATAAAGCGAGACACAAGGCATGTTTACGTTGCGCGCTTGTTGCGTATGACAACGTGAAATGCTTTCTCAAGATTTGTAGTATTGAAAAAAGTTCATAAAAGTTCATTCTTGATGTGGTTTATTATTGATATAATAATTATTATCAATAATAAAACATCAAAATGCATTATAT
>NW_018023160.1:10924-14233 GCF_002006095.1 Pseudomyrmex gracilis | reverse complement strand
TGTGTGTGTGTGTGTGCAAACTATTTTGTGTATACTAATATTTTTCGAAGAAAAAGTCTAGATTTATACATCTAAACTTTTTCTTCGGGAAATATTAGTATACAAAAAATGCTTCTTATATCCTGTAAAAGTCCTTGTGATGTCCTACATATATCCTGTACAAATCCTTGAACAGTCCTATATAATATCCTAAGGATAATTTAGGGACTAAACAGGGCGCTCATTTGCTCTTCCTCAGTACATCCAGAGGAGATCCTGGGATTAAAATAGGATATCCACAGGATATCTGTTTCGTCCGTATAAGATGTCCTTTGGATTTTCAGAGGACATCCATGTGCTATTTGGGAATTGAGAAAATGGAAAAGCGTGGTAAGGAGACAGGAAGCATGCACCTGATATGAAAGATCAAATAATTACGAAAATTGAGGGAAGATTCTAAACTTTTATAATTTTCTTTATTAATAAAAGTTTTAACTATAGAGAAAATTTTATCTGAAGTAAAAACATAGCGCAATTTTGAGAATAAAATAATAAATTTTTAAGATATATATATGTACAAACAATTATTATTTGGATTATATTTATTGCGTTTGATCTTGCAAATCAGAGACATCTAAATAGTTCTTTATCTTCGAAATTTGTGAATTGGGCGACGTAATTTCTCTATCGTTTTAATTTGTATTTGGTTTGATATTTTGGACGTCTCCGATGTGCAATTTAGAACGCAGGTATTGTCTATAGTTTTATATTGTATTTTAATTCAATATTTCAGCCGATTATTTAATATTGTTTTCATCTTTGTAAATCGTCAATTGCTAAATAATGAAAACAGACATAAAATATTCCGATTAATTAAATTATTTATTTTCTAGTTATTTTTTACATTTTGTATGTATTGCTTGTAATCGAAGAACAAAATTATTTCCATCTAACATACATAATGCGAGACAACAATGCTTATGATGCGATGTATATGTATTTGACGTGAAATAGATATTTCTCGAAAGTAAAATTATCACGATGAATTCTAAAATTTTGAATCTATTAGCAATTGTATCGCATGTAGTAGTATTAGATATAGTAGTATTGCATGTAGTAATTATATTGTAAGTAGTAGTTTTGTACTAGACGTGTGCATGTAAACGTGTGCTGGTTTAGTGATAACTTATATGCCTGACTTGTGCTGGTTCTTTATTATTGCCAGAAGCGTCTCTGCCAACGTAAGTTGGTCGCTATTGACAGAGGCGTCCATGTAAACGTGTGCTGGTCTTATGATAAGTTTTAGAAGCTTATCCGCCGGACATGTGCAGGCTAATTTTTATTATTAGAGACGCCTCTTCCAACATAAGTTGGTAGCAATTGCCACAAGCGTGCATGTAAACGTGTGCTGGCTATTTTTCATTACCAGAGGCGTCTCTTCCAACGTAAGTTGGTCACATCTGCCAGAGGCGTCATATAAACGTGTGTCTAATGATAAGTTTCAGAAGCTTATACACCCAACGGATGCTGCTTATTTTGTATTGCCAGAGGCGTCCGTAACGTCAGTTGTATGTTACGTATGTACCAAAAATAAGTTTTTTGTAAGATTTATGTTTTATTTATAAGTTTTATTATAAGTTCCATTTTTTAATCACAAGCAATACATACAAAATAACATAAAATGTTAGAAGAAACTGTTTAATTTTAAATAATGACTTCTAAGTAGTACTAAAATGTAAATATGTTACCGTTAGAGCTACGTACAATTATATTAATAATTATTAACATATTTTTAAAAACAAATAAAAAAAGCCAATGAGCTTCAAATATTAATGTGTACATATACAGGGTGCGACACTTCAATTGAAACAACCGAAAATTTTAAAAACAAAACATTTTATGAAAAAATGTTCCAGACAAACGTTTTTTCATTCTAACAGGAAAGAGAATTCCATTTATGTTCTTTAAGTTTGTGAACGACTTCAAGGTCATTTAAAGATGAACTTTTTTTTTAATGAGAACCTACAGTTTTCTATATAAATTCTTCATTCTCGTAAAAAAATTAGTAACTTTTGTTTGAAACGTTTATCTCTGTGATACATATTTTTCGAAACATTTGGCAAAGTTTCCATTGATCATTGCGATGTTCCATCGAGTTGTACGAATAGCAGAACGTTATTACTACTCGATAGAACATTGCAATGATTTATGAAAATTTAGCCACATATTTTGCACAATATGTATCACAGAAAAAAACGTTTCACACAAAAGTTACTCGTTTTTTTTTCCGGAAATTGAGAATCCGTTGAGAAAATGTTGGTTTTTATTTTAAAAACTGGACTTTACTTTCAAATGACCTTGAAGTCGTTCACACACTTAAAAAACATTCATGCAATTCCCTTTCCCCGTTGGAATGAAACAACTTTTGTCTGAAACATTTTTCCATAAAATGCTTTGTTTTTCAACTATTCGGTTCTTTCAATTTAAATGCCGCACTTTATATATATGTTACGTTCTGGAGACTCCACGGTCCCCTTTTTCATGCGACGCGACGCGCCAACGCATAGCAAACCCCTTTTTTTTATAAATAGTAATAAATAACTCCAACGGGTCTCCTATCGTTTGGAAACTTAAAACTCCAGACGATAGGAGGACAAACAAAAATTATATCGGCGCCGGGAAGATAAACTGGGCCCGGCAATAACCCAAAAATTTAGATAACTATTCGAGCAGCTTTTCAAACAAACCCGGATATCTCCGGGTCATGAAAACGCCGGTCATAAAAATTAGAGCGACCGGCGCAAATAGAAACTCCGGCATTTTTATTACAAACAAACAACTAGGGGTCTATGCGGCGTGGTTGAAAAAACAACACTCTCCCTTTTTCCTTCCCCGAAAAATCGGACGAGGCGACCGAAGCGAGAGATCGTCGCCGATTGGCGATCTCGGAAGTCGCCCGACCGACTAATTAACAAATAGGAACCAGCAAAGCTCACCTGAGTTCCCGATTGGAAGAGTCCTCGCTTACTAAAACAGTATATAAGCCAGGGCTCTCGGAATCGAGAACTCAGAAAGAATCGCGCCGCGCACCCGAAAAGAGCCGCAGATTCCAGCGAGCAAATAAGTGAAAAAGTGAGTGCCAGTGAGTGCATAGAGCGAGATCCCAGGGCACCAACACCAGCGACTTGCAACTCCGAGCCATCACGGTGCCGCACCGGCCTCAACCGAAAACCCACCGAACACTGAAGCCGCACCAGGTTCCGAACCACCCACCCAGCCGCACAGGCCGAAGGAAAAGGAAATCGCAGCCAGCAGTCGCATAAGTAGTAA
>NW_018023160.1:7790-9579 GCF_002006095.1 Pseudomyrmex gracilis | reverse complement strand
AAGATCGGCGTACGCCGTTGACCTGTCGACGAACGTAAGCAAACTCGCTCGACTCCGTTGCAGCGGGATCGCCAACCTGCTGTGCGGAGACAGACAGAGAAACGACAGCTCTCTGTTACTCCACCATAGCCCTACCGTAACCGTGAGCCAGGACGTAACATATATGTTACCATATTTATGTTTGTTCGTACTGTTAATATTAGTGTTATGGTAAATAGTTTCCTTTCTTAAAAAAATTTCATAACTACATTTGGTAGTTTTATGTATTGATTTCTTTCTTTCTTTCTTTATGTTAAGTTGTTTGGTTATGTACAACAATGTTAGAATTTGCAATCTTATGATAGTTCTATGCAAAATTTTGACGAGTCATCTGCTATATTTCTTACAGTTTGGTTTGTGTACGTTACAATTAACAAATTTATGTATTTATTTCTCTTTCTCTTCTTTTTTAACGTATTTTAGAAGAACACAGTTTAATCACATTTTCATATTTGTGCAGGAAATTGTCTTTTCTTGTCTGAAGATGACCGTAAATTTCAAGTAGGATTCAATCGTAAATTTTACCAAATAAACATATATTTCTATGTATCTGTGTCTGAGGTTCATATATAGCACTTTTATTCCTTTTTTGGAATGTTTAAAAATTTTGGACTTTGTACTAATTTTTGACGCTTATTATAATAAGTAACATTTTATTTTTCATTTTAGGCGCAAAATGAAGAAGTCAAAAGAAGAGATAAAAGAATCTCTTAAAAATGCTGATTTTTTTACTGTAAGTGTTAACAATACTCTGCAAGAAATTGCAAGTATTCATGTTGAAACTACTGAAAATTTTGATTCTCAGAATAAAAGCATACCACAAAATATAGATAACATTACAGAAAAACTGCGAAAGAATTATGTAGAAAATACTGAAAACAGTAGTGATTCTCAGGATGTAAGTACTGAACACGTTGTCGAGGAAACGAGAAGTTCGTATGTACAAAATCCTGAGATCTCAATTGATTCTCAAAATGTAAATATGGACATAATTCTGGAAGAAATTCCAGGTATGCATGTAGAAACTGTTGAGAATTTGATTCTCAGAATAAAAGTATAGATACCATTATAACAAAAATTATATGTAAGGACGTAGATAAACTTGTAGGTGATCATGTAGAAAATTTTGAGAACAGTAGTGATTATCAGAATTTAAGCCTTAAATACGTTGTCGAGGAAACGACAAGTTTGCAGGTACAAAATCCTGAGATCTCGATTGATTCTCAGAAAGTAAATATGGACATTATCTTGGAAGAAATTCCAAATGAATATTACAATATAAAAGATTGCAAGGATGATTTGCCTTTTTTGATTGTTGAAAAAGTACCAAAAAATCAAGATGTGGATGCAAATAGTATCCAAAAAAATTACCCTGAAGGCCGTCGCATTGTCAATATTGTATTCTTTTGGAAAGAAATCCAAAACTTTTACAAAAACCATCAAAGAAGAGTAAGATGCGAATTTGAAAATATTAAGCTTATTAGTTCTAATCGCTATGGGTTTCGAACGCTGTTTAAATTCAAATGCGAGAATTGTTTAACTAAAGAAACAATATTGTCGGAACCCGAAAGTAAAATGGACAATAATAAAGCTGCTACAGCTGGAACTATTACAGCTGGAATAGGTTTTTCCCAACTGAAAGAACTGTCTGCAGCTATGAATAAAAATACAGGGTCTTTCAGATTAAACGCTCACGCAACAAACATAAAAAACTCCTACAAAAATGAACCGATTTTTATTTGTTATACAC
>NW_018023160.1:5381-7090 GCF_002006095.1 Pseudomyrmex gracilis | reverse complement strand
ACTATAAACAAACTTCACCGACTTAACCAGTAGCCGAATATTTTCGTCCCGAGTTGGGGAATTCAGTGTTACCATCGATGGAGCAAAAAAAAAAATTTTTATAGGAGTTTTTTATGTTTGTTGCGTGAGCGTTTAATCTGAAAGACCCTGTAGTATGTCAACAAGAACATATATCAAATATCGTGAGATTTTAGTTGCTAAGTTTCAAAAAGCAAACGCTGCAAATATGAAAATGGCTGGCGAAATTGAAAAGCGACTTGCTCTTCAAAGAAACGAAATCACCAATTCCGGTATTCCGTATATAACAGTTGTAGCAAACGCGAATTGAATGAAGAAATCGTATGGCACTAACTACGATTCATTGTCCGGTGTTGGTGACATTATTGGTTATCAAACACTAAAAGTCTTTTTTCTCGGCATCCGCAACAAATTTTGCTTTGTTTGTTATAAGGCAGAGCAACAAGGTCGCGAGCCAAATCATCATCAATGCTTCAAAAATTTTGACCGCATTGCGAGCTCCTCAAGCATGGAGAGCGATGCTATTGTAGAAAGTTTCAACAATAGCATTAAAATTCATAGACTGATTTATAGGACAGTTATCGCTGATGGTGACAGCTGTGTATATAAGTCCATATTAGATAATAAACCATATTAGCACCATGTGATAGTTAAAAAAATAGAATGCACAAATCATTTGTTGCGTAATCTCTGCAAAAAATTACGAAACGTAGCAGAGACAACAAAGGCGGGAATGCTTAGAGACCATGAGTCTAAAAACACAGAAATGTAGTGAAAAGTAATATATTAAAAATACGCAAAAAAGTGCTACATTTAAATGCAGCACAAAGAGAAGGACACCAACCACTGCATGAGAAAGCTAAAGAATTACAAAAAGATTTATTAAACATTCATAGCCATTTTCGGTGACCATAAGCAATGCACCGAACGAGGACGTTCATGTGTACAGAGGAGTGCACCATATCGTGCCGCGTGAAGAGAAGTATTTCTCCTTCGGCTGCTCCTACTACCGCGCGCCGTTCTCCGCGAGCGGCCCGAGATCCGATCCATATACTGCCGCGGTCGATAATACCGACGCGGTTATTGATAATACCGACGCTCGTGTGTTATTATCGTAATCACGAGCATCGAAAAAAAACAATACGCCAAAAATTCTGTACATTAAAATCTGACAACGGAGTTTCGTTAATAAACCGTCGAGTTTTATATGTTATACGTATAAAATATAATTTGGGATCATAAAAAAAAGTAAGACTCAAAATTATTATGTGTGAATATATGTATAATCTATATTTTTTTATTTACTTATGAATAGCTTATTGTGACATGAGAAAGTTTTGTTTATGCAGTAAATGCAACAAAATAAAACATTTAATTATGTACACAGCTGTAAAAAAAAGACAAAATTTATATTAAAACATACTTTATATTAAAACATTATTATAAAACAAACGAATGAATAGTCAAGGCTCGTGAAAAATTGAAACTAAGAATGAAGAGGCTAATATGAGCCATCTAAGATTAAATAGCCCAATACGAGCCCTTCCCAGGTTGTTGTGCAGGAATAAGCGTGCATGTATATATATATATACACATGTATGAAATTCACATGTAAATTATTTTTACATGTGAGTTTTTTGAATTGAAATTTCAATTCATAAAATTATATAGGATGCTAGATTTGCATCTCG
>NW_018023160.1:3543-4951 GCF_002006095.1 Pseudomyrmex gracilis | reverse complement strand
TTAACATTTCTCAACTAAAATAAAGTATAACATTAAACTTTTAATAGTGCTTGTATACTTATTATTTGCATTATTAAATCCTCATATTCTCTAATATCTTTACATTATTATAACACTTTATTTTATTTTGTATTATTTTCTTGAATCTTATTTATATACAGTTATACATATTCGTGTAAAAGTCTATCACAAAGTAACACATATATGCATGTAAAAAGGCAGAAAATAACAAAAGATTAATTTATAATTAGATTAATTTTAAAGTAATTACATCTTTATTTTATATATAAGTCAATCTTTATTTTATATAGAAGTTTTGCTAGCAGTAATATTCCTCTGTCAAATATATATTTATGATTTTGAAAAAAACCGTTGTGACAAAAATCGTTTCTAAACTAAAGAAGAGACAAAGCTCCAAACATTTTAAAACATCAAATGAGAGGCACTTGGAGCCAAACACGGATGTTGATGTGTAAGCAGATGAAGGTGATTTTTATTATAAGGTGTTAATGTGTATATACAAGGTGAGTCATCTAAATTTATCACTTCCAATAACTCGTTTGTGTGGCCAGGAATCGAAAAAAGTTTCATATAAAAGTTGTAGGGTTTTGAGGGGGAACCAAAATGACGTACCTTACAACTTTTGATTTTGACCGAAAGTGGGTTACTTCAACCGGAAGTGGTTTTTTTAAAATGGAAATCCCCTTTTTTGACACCGGAAAATGAAAAAGCGAAAAATTTTACGTTCAGATGACTTTGGCTGTTTTACAATTTTTAAGATGGTAAACGAAGATGGCGGACAAAAATTTTAGTCAACCGATTTGCACCAAATTAAGTTTACGAGGGTTTTTGGGGTTGCTGATTAAGAATCTAAAGTCAGATTTGCAAAATTCAAAATGGCGGATCCAAGATGGCGGACCAAGATAGCGGACAAAATTTTTAGCCAAAATTAATAGAAATTACTACTCTTAGCACTACCCAGGAACAACGGCGTGGACGTAGTAGTTTTTTGTTCCCTTTGGGATGCTTTATTTACGTGAGTCCCCTTGCCTCTCACTATCGGGGTGCTTTATTTACGTGAGTCCCCTTGCCTCTCACTATCGGGGTGCTTTATTTACGTGAGTCCCCTTGCCTCTCAATATCGGGGTGCTTTATTTAGTTAATTTGTAACTTCAAACAGTTAATTTGCTAAGTAGTACACTTAGCGAATTAACTGTTCAAAATTCCGTCCATTTTCTTGAATGCATAAGTCGATACTATCATGAATATGATGTTAATGATAATCGTGTTATAACCCCACCAACTTCCGTGTACAAAATTTGGTGAAAATCGGTTGACTTTCAGACATTCATAGTTATGCGCGACTAGTTCGTATGTAGCTCTTCCGCTAGGTTGCTATGACCATGAC
>NW_018023160.1:0-3208 GCF_002006095.1 Pseudomyrmex gracilis | reverse complement strand
AAAGAGAAATTGGCATACCTCAGCGAACAGTTGCGAGAATATTAGAGGCGAGAAAATTTCATGCATATCACATAACGTTGACACAACATTTGAATTTTAATGATTACTTACTTCGTGTAAATTTTTGTGAATGGGCTCTGCAAATGATCCAACAAGATTAAAACTTTTTCCGGTACAGTACGGAGCACCATATCGTGCGCCGTGAAGAGAAGTAGTTCTCCTCCGGCCGCCTGCTACTATCACGCGCCAGCGGCCCGAGATTTAGTCCATATATCGACACGGTTACCGATGATACATACCGACGCGGTTACCAATAATACCGACAGGCATAAATATTGTTAATTTTGTCAAAAGATATAATTTAAATCAATTAGAAAAAATAAATTTAAATAAATACAAATGCTTGTCAAAAAAAGAAATAGTCAAAAGTTAAAAATCATTAAATTAGTTATTAAATCAATGATTATATTAACAATAAAAGCATTAAAAAATTGATATAAAGTCCTAGAAAAACTCACTGATAACTGGTAGATTATCAAATTAACTTCTACTGATGCGTAGCACATCAAAAACCGTACAGGCTCACAACTATCACAATGGACACATCAATAATAATAGGCAATGTCAAGAGGTAGTCGGCAATAAGAAAGGTAAAAACGTCAAGAGTGGTAGGAAAGGCACACGTGATTAGCTGCCGAACTTTTCAAGTAGTGAAGTATAAATCGGATCCAGAAACTCCGTATCCGTCATTAAATTTATGCTGTTTTTTTGCAACTTAATAGTAATCATTTCAGAAATTAATCTTCTTTGATGGAAGCGTTCTATGTCCAAAACCTCCACATCGTTCCACAGGAAGTCATGGCCAAACTCAATACGATGTTTGCTCACAACCGATTGACGGTTAAAAATAGAAAGAATATTCTTTTGATGTTCTAAAATTCTAGTGCGTAATTTTCTGCTTGTTTGTCCAACATATGAAGCATCGCACGATGAGCAGTTTATTTTGTAAATAACATTACATAAAGAGTCATGACCAAGACTATCCTTATGGACTCTAATGAAGCCCTTTAGAGTGTTAAAAATTCTGAAAGAGAGCTTAAAATCAGTCTTTCTCAGCGACTTAGAAATAGAATCAGTAATGCTCAAAACAAAAGGCAATGTGAAAAAACCTCTCGTGCCATCCATCCTCAAGATCCGACTCACCGTTCACTAAATTAAGTTTTTTAGTAAATAGATAATGTAATCTCTTTTTCACAGTTTTAAAAATTAAATCCAGAGGAAAGTCATTTGCTAACAAAATTTGGATTACTATTGGTAAATTTTCTTTATGAAAGGTTGGATATGAAAGAAGAACTGCTCTGTCAATTATACCGTAGATGATACCTATTTTTTGGCTTATTGGATGTTGTGATAAAAAGCTGAGATATCGGCCTGAAAATATTGGTCTACGATACCAATTTAACATCAATTTGTCATCAACCATTGATACCAAAGTGTCCAAAAACTTTATTGATCTACTCTCTTCAATCTCAATAGTAAATTTTAATCTCGGATGGTACGAGTTAAAACAATGAAAAATAAGATCAATCTTCTCTCTTGGAGCTGACATTAAAATGTCATCAACATAACGGTAGTAGAAAGGAAAAGTTATGTTTAAGGAATTCAGACAGTGAGTCTCAAGATCTTGTAAGACTATGTCAGCTATAATAGGCGAGAGAGGTGATCCCATGGGTGTACCAAATGTTTGTTTATAAGTAATACCATTGAAAACAAAAAAGGTTGAAGATAGGACAAATTCAAGAGCAGAGATGCCAGATTCTGAACACTTGGTAGCATGCGGTAGCAGCGGTAGCATGGAGGGGATGCGCACACAACCT
This sequence comes from Pseudomyrmex gracilis, assembly GCF_002006095.1. Taxonomy (NCBI): domain Eukaryota; kingdom Metazoa; phylum Arthropoda; class Insecta; order Hymenoptera; family Formicidae; genus Pseudomyrmex; species Pseudomyrmex gracilis. The sequence goes on along the minus strand of NW_018023160.1, from coordinate 1,331 downwards.
CAGATCGTGTACGTGTGCGATCGCGCCCGAAGCTCGAGCGCACACGTACACGATCTGAGGTTGTGTGCGCATCCCCTCCATGCTATCGCATGCTACCAAGTGTTCAGAATCTGGCATCTCTGTTCAAGAGCCTGAATAAAAGGATCCAACGGGATCTTAGTGTGATCCTTGATGCAATCTCACCTTCTCCTTACACCATCCAAAGCCAAGTCCAACGGAATATTTGTGAACAGCGAGACAACATCAAGGGAAAACAAAACGTTCGCTTCATCAATGCGCAAGTTTGACAAACCTCCATACAATTCAAAGCTCTTCGGAATGAAACTACGTGGCTTTGGTAAATTTTTATATAAAATTCTTTGTAGGAAGGAAGCAAATTTATAAAGAGTAGTGTCTAAGCAAGAGACAATAATTCTGAATGAATTACCCGGTTTATGAACTTTTGGAAGTCCATAAGCTCTAGGAAGAGGTTTGTCATTACAAATTAGCGCGTAGTACTCATTGTTACTTATATAATTCGCATTACGCTAAGATCTCAAGCATTCATTTAATTTGTTTTCAGTTCTCTTTGCAGGATTTTTAATTTTAGTTTTTTCATAAGTGTTCTTGTCGCTCAACATTAACTCAATTTTCGAAATGTAGTCGCCTCTATCCAACGCAACAGTGACATTGCCCTTGTCTGCTTTGGTAAATATAACATCAGGATGGTCATTCATAAATTTCTTTGTGTATTTTTTCTTTTCAAGTAACTCTTTATCAAGACTGCTCAAAAGAGGTTGTTTGTTTAAGTATCGTTCTAATGTAGAGGCAGTAAGAAGTCGTATATGTGATTTTAAATCGACATTTGTAAGTCTAATATTATTCTCAACATCCTTGATGGTTTTAAAAACTGTTAGTCTTTTTAAATTTTGAGATGGTAAACTAAATCTCTCACCTAAAGAGAGTAAATCACAAACTTCTTTAGAGATATTTTCCGACGTTAGGTTAACAAATCGTTTTTCTTTTAAACTCCTAAGATCAAATTCATTATCAAGGAATGTAGCATCGATGTTAACTCTTTCAACCCTCGACGGGTCAACTAATGCTGGCTCTTCAAAAGAGAAGCAGAATGGGTGACGACAATCAGTATCAATGTCACTATCCGATGGACGAACGACGTAATAGGAAATGTTGTTAATTTGATTCTTCATTAGCAAACTTTTTTTATTTAGTATTTAAATGTTACCTCGCGTGAGGTCGAGGATGCTGCGGGAGAGGGACGCCGAGGGGATTTACTATTATGTTATAACACTTATTAATTTTTAAATAAATTCATTTATTTCGTACTCAGC
>NW_018023159.1:9122-16608 GCF_002006095.1 Pseudomyrmex gracilis | reverse complement strand
CCTTTATATTTACATTTTTTTAAAAATTTTTAAATGAAATAATCGGTTCCAGTGACAGTACCCCATATTACTTGTTTTAGATACTTTTGTGACGTTATAAACGCCGCGCATGCGCGTACAGCCTCTCCAATATCGGAACACTGACTAGCAATATAGAAGTATTATATATATAGGTAATACAAACTTACACTAGCGTAACAGAGTTTCTCTCCGGCTATACAAGCATACACGCGTTGCTGATCGGTTGGATCTGCGTAGTTACGCTGTGAATATTTTTGGACAATTTTCGGTGTGTTTTACACCATTTTCTTTATTATTATCTGTTAATTAAACAAATATACAACTCCGATTGAATTCCTTGGCGTCAGGAATCCAATCCACGGTTTTAATCCTATTATCAAAAAGACGTAGAATGGCGTATGGACTAGCTTTACAGGTCCACTGAGCCAAACGACCAAACCAAACTGTACACTGGCGTATAGATCAACCGCTAAGATTTACTGAGCCGCAATTGTGAAGATGTAATGTAAAAATTATGCAAAAAAATGTAACAATAGTTGCTACTGAATTGGAACGTTGGAGCTTTGTGGTGTATTATTGTTATATGAGGAACGAGTCGAGAAACAGAGAAACCAAAAAACTAACTGACAATGTTGAACCAGGCGGTAGTTGAAGCTTTGTATTCGGCAACGTATATCGAAAATTACTTGGATTGTGTAGAAAATCTGCCAAATGACTTACAGAGATACGTTTCCCGTCTACGGGAACTTGATGCTACTTGTCAAAGTAATTTGTGAATTTTATCCTCTCAACTTATTAAAGTAATTTATGAATTATATTCAACTTGTGCAATTTCAGGTTTTGTAGTTTCTAAATTTACAATTGTGAAAGTGAAATATTCTTAAAATATTTTTATTATAAATTCTTTTTTATCTGTGCTATACTGTTTATTGATTTCATGGTTGTCATTTAGCATATCTACGTGAAGTTGATCAGCATCAAGAAGCATTGAGAAATGATACAGATCCTATAATAAAAAGAAGAGCTTTGCTACGAGTACAACAGGCTTTGATTGCAGCACAAGAATTAGGTGATGAAAAATTGCAGATTGTACAACAAGTGCAAGATCTTATAGAAAATAAATCAAGGCAGTTGGACTTGGATTATCGAAATCTAGGTATATATTTTGCTGTTTAATTTTATTTTTTAAAATTAATTTTGACAAAATATTTATTTTCACTATTTGTCTTATAGACTTTGGAAAGGAACAAGAAAACTCTGAATCTGTTCGTGAATCTAATGCAAACAGTAATTCTACTAATACAAGCCATGCAAATAATATGGAACGTCAACCAAAACGTGCTAGAAGAACTAGGACTGAGACACTAATAGAATCGGCACACTCTATGGATATGATGGTTGGCATGACAGAAACTCGATCATCGACGTTATCTAATGCAAGCAACGGAAATCAGAAGAAAACAACAGCAGCTACTACTGGTAAAAAGAAGAAGCGAAAATCGCGACAGGGTAATCAACAGAATCAGCATCGTGAAGACACACCACCGCCACCGGAGGACGATCTTGCGATAGATCCTGATGAACCAACTTATTGTTTATGCGATCAGATATCATATGGCGAGATGATTCTTTGTGACAATGATTTGTGTCCCATAGAATGGTTTCATTTCTCATGCGTTTCTCTCACCACCAAGCCCAAAGGCAAGTGGTATTGTCCCAAGTGCCGTGGCGATCGACCTAATGTTATGAAGCCTAAGGCGCAATTTCTCAAAGAGCTCGAAAGATATAACAAAGAGAAAGAGGAAAAATCGTAGCAAGAGGATCGTGAAAGATTCATAAGTTTCCGAATATTTACGTGAAATTGGTAGAATACGGAGTTTTATTCTGAGCTTTGCGTCGAGTGCGTGTGCGCACTCTGTGTGTGTGTGTTAAAATATATTATATTTTACAAGCATTTTAAATTTAGTTTTTTCTATTAATTATTTTTCTTCAAACAACAATCTCTTATTTAATAATTATAAGGTCGAGCAATTGTTTAATTTTTGTATTTAAGTTGCAAGACGGATGAGAACACAATATTTATGATTTTACATGTGATAACACGATTATATTAGATAAGTTACGGATTTTGTGTTGGAATTATATATATACATTCTGGGTGTCCCAGAATTGGTGTAACATCTTTTGTAGACAGGTAGAAAGAGTAAAACTGAGTCAAAAAGTCCTATACCATTTTGTTAGATTCGCAATAGTTACCGAGATCTTAATTAACAAAGATCCGCGAATGAGCGTGTATCGGGCTGTCTTACGTGCGTAAGACAGCTCGGAGTGCTTCACGCGCTCATGGTATTACCTGTAGCAACGCATGGGAGAAGCTAATATAACAGCATATATTATAACATAGTAAATGGTAACCGCGGAAAGCGCGCCGGGCTGTCTTATGCATGCTTATTCGCGAATCTTTATTAATTAAGATTTCAGTAGCTATTGCGAATCTACCAAAATGATATAGGGCTTTTCGACTCAGTTTTACTCCTATCTGTCTACGAAAGATGTTACACCAATTCTGGAACACCCTGTATATACAGGGTGATCCAGAACAACCCGTTATCCTTGAAAATACATATTCTTGACTAAATTCTAAGACAACTTTTTATTTGGCAAAATTTTGTCTGAAGCTTACTTTTTGAGTTATTAATAAAAATAGTTGACTTACCACAAGTCGGATGCAAGAGGTAGGCAGGGACGGCGCAACTTACCGTCAGAGACGCGGGCGATTACGTGTGGTGCCTGACGCGATCAGCTGATCGCTACGCATTGTTTCTGTATCTTTTTCTGTCTCTATCTCTCTCTTTTTTTCTCTTACTTAATTTATTTACTCATTCGCAATTTGTATCATTTAATCCGTGCATCACATAAATCACTGTTAATCACGGGGAGTTGCGCTGCCCCTGCCTACCTTTTAAATCCGACTCATGGTACGTCAACTATTTTTATTAGTAACTCAAAAAGTAAGCGTCAGACAAAATTTTGCCAAATAAAAAATTGTCTTAGAATTTAGTCAAGAATATGTATTTTCAAAGATAACGGGTTGTTCTGAATCACCCTGTATATATACATGTAAAATATACATATATTGATCAATAAAATATGGTCCCTTAACAGCAATAATATATATGAAAAAATGCACAATTTACAAATATAATATAAAATGATGTAAATGTGCAATAAAATTAGCAAAGATAAGACTGCAAATAACTATAAAATGAGTAGATTATTATTTGCACTTCCAAAGTTTTATGCTAAAACGTATCTATATGAAATATATAGATTAAATAATAACGTTATCTCAGTTTTAGCTGGTATATTAGTTTAAATGTATCTTTTTTTTAAAAAAATAGCTGTGATTATATCAAAGCTTAATTGGTATATATATATTATTCTTGTTTTCTTACGATTGATAATATTTTCTTAACATCAGTTATAACAATTTTGATTGGTTGAATCGTTCTCAAAGTGATTACTGATAAATATAAACTTAGCAAATCGATTAATCATATTTGATTTTATTTAAAGTAATATCTTCCGAAGCGATTCGATCGAAAATTTACTGTGTGAACACAGTAACTTACATTAAATAATCGACCTTAAAACTTACAATAACACATTAAATAATTGACCTTAAAAATCAAAAATTCAACATCATTTCTTGCAAAATTTATTCAATATTATCCAATATAACATGTTCGTTTACAATCTAATACACAAGCGCGTATTTTCTTGATACATACCGAGTCGAAAACGAAATAATTACGCACTATTTCCCATTTATTATTTTTACATTGTGAAAGTGGATTTCAAAAAGCAATCGGCAAACTTTTATATCATATTTAGCAACTTTAGTTTTCTCAAGCTCTCGCACACGCAATTATACTTATAAAATAACATGTATTGTATATATGGCAAAACATTGCACGGAAAACATTACATTGTTTTATCTTTTGTACGTGTTTTGTAACAGAAAACACCCTAACGTCTACTTGTAAAATCAAAACAATACATTGTACTTATAATAAAAGATCACAAGTTAACAGTACGATTTAACGCCACTCCGATTCTCTAACTTTTATTACCTAAGTTTTTACTTTTTGCAACAAGTGTGATAACCATGCAGTTTTCTGGTATTGTATGACTGAATACGCAGAACACTCGTCGAATAAAGTATTGAAGAATATTACATGTAGAGTTTCGGTATAATGCGTTTTGATCGTATTTTTTCTTAAGACAAGGACAAATTTTATTATTAAAGAATTTGCATTAAATCGTCGCATAAAAACCGACATTAATGTCAGCGAGGATCTTCAGTGTGAGTCTCTTGAAAATTCAGCCAAGACTGTTCGACTACAGTAGCCACTCTCTTCTCATACTCCCGTTTGTTTTCTTGATATAATTGCGCCGCTAAAGAATTGGCTGGTGAATTAGGATTCGGTTCGTCCAAAAGCGACTGTAACATAAAGTTCACAAATGTCTTCAACAAATCATTCTATAGACGTGCATTTGTAATTCTTTTGAAAAACAAAGAAATCAGAGAAGTTTTAAAGTACAGATATAAGTAGGACTACCAGGTTATGGAAAGCGAACTATCAAATTATACAAATTATCAGTTAAAGTGAAATTATGCATTTATTATCACTATTATTATTGTTATTATTACCATTATTATTTATATATATGTATATATAATATATATGTGTGAATCTCTGTGATACTCCAAAATAGATAAGAAAAAATCCAAGTAACAGTTCTCTTCCGGAGGAATGCAGCACTCCTCTTACAGAAGAAAAAGGAAAAAATGAAGAAAACAAAAAGAAGTCAAGTTAATTATTACACTCTAACATTTAATATAGTATATAATTAATTTTCATGTATTATTTTAGATATATTTGAAATAAATAAATATGCAATTTCATAATAATTTATTATTCAACATTGTAAAAATTCGGTCTAACGTTGCACATTGTCATAGTAGTTCGAAAGAGTTTTCGGGCTGCGAAAACTTTCTCTCTTTTCTTTTTTCTTATTTAGCATTGGCTCCTTGATAAGGCTGCACATTCTTCTCTCTTGGTGACTGCTGATGATTGATGCTGCTAATACAGCATCACATTTAACCCCCGCGACTAATCCACAAAACTCTGCTCCACGCACGCCTTCACTCGTTTCTCGTACTCGCGTCGATTCTCTTTGTACAGTTGTGCTGCCATTGAGTTGGCAGGTGAATTCGGGTTCGGATCACTTAACAGCGACTGCAATCACATAAGTCGTACTTTATTATGATTACTTGAGAAGATAAAATCACGTTATTTTCTTTCAACAAGGTGCATTGTCATAAACTCTAAATGAATGTGAGAACACGAGAAAAATCTTAGAATCCACTTATTCCCATCTTTTCTCTTTACATATTACCAAAAGACAAGAAGATGCATGTTTACGAATAATTGAAAAGTAATTAGAATCACGTGTGTGATTTATGCAATCTATGCACAAATAACTTTTATTAAAAAACATGTGATTAGACTTTGCTGAATTGCAACCGCTGTTAAGACAAAACAAATAATCCCTTCAGGTATGTTTTTTGTATAACTAGTAATAGAAATGATAAACATTTTTGTTTTGAAACAATAAAACAATACAGCGAAGAGTACATATATTGTGAAACATAAGTAACAGAAATAACAAAATAAATATGTGAATGATGAAAATAAATTCATAAATGTTTTTGTTCTGATGTACTAATAATATAATATTTACTAATTGTTATGCAAAATGCATTACTGATTATTGTAACATTTTGTCAAACAAAAACTATAAAGTTTTTTATATATCTTATGACAAAATGTGTTACAAATTCAATTTCTCTATGAAATATAAAAAAATAAATCCTGTATTATTCACTTTTATATATACACACATATGTATGTAATAATAATTTGATTTGTACAGTTGACTCTTCAGCTGATATTAAAAACTGTTCAAAAAAAGAAACATTACGCTAATGTCAAGTATACTTTATAATAAAGACAAAACTAACATACTTGTATAGATGTTAAAATGGCTGAGACATCATAAGTTGGACTCCACCGATTTTGAAGTATATCAAGACAGATTCCACCATCTGCATATACATTCGGATGGAACATCTTGCTAACAAATCTCACTGTAGGTGGTTTATTTGGATATTCTTCAGTAAATTCTATTGTAAGTTTAAACGTGCCATCTTCAAAAGGAGTGTCATGTGGTCTGGAACAAAAACAGATTTCTACATAAAGTATGGTTGTACACATGGAATTTTTAACTATATATTTTTACTAAATAAAAGTTTTCAACTTGTTTTTAAATTAAATATATTTGTGACTTGTATATAAAATTATAAAAAAAAGAATATATAAATCTCTTGCTGCAAATTAAATAACACTAACTCACCCAAATATAACTGCATTCCATATCATTATATTATTATCTGTAGGAGCACCTGACACTCCAGTAGGTGGATCCTCCTGTAACCTTTTCAAAATTATCTATTTTTACAATTTTATATTTGCTCTACATATAACACACACATGCACAATTAATTCTGCCAAATAAATTTCTACATTCTACAAATAAATATTAAAAATAAGTATTATTTATATAGATCACATTCAGTGTCATATTGCATAAGTATTTTGTATTGCTAAATTTATATCATTATTTGTTTGTGATACTATCGCAAAATTTCTACTAATTTTGCACACGTGAGACACATGTGACCTGCAATTATCGGGATTTGAAGAAAAACAAAATTACTGCTCGTTCGGATTTTTTACTCCAATTTGTTTTCTGCAATTTTTGCGACATCGGAATCTCTAAAACATGTTATACTTAAAGTGTTTATGAGAATGTTTTATCTAATCTTATATCGAAAACTGAACGGGAATCATTATTCAAGTTCGCGGTCATGGTATCATCGTCAAAAATTCACACAAGACTCCTAGAAACAGCTGAAAAGCAGACCCCGCGTGGAGAAATGCTCGGACTTATATATATATATATATATATATATATATATATATATATCATAGGAGAAAATTACTTGCAAAGAACAAACTTTCTAACGAACACGACTGTTGTCAAAAAATATTGCGAGACGTCCGCGGCGCACTAGGTGCTGCTTTGCACTTTACACACATACAATGGCGTTGGCTCGATCATACAGAGCAAGAAATGGATAAACCGATGCATAGCAAGTTAAAATCTCATTATAACACCAAAATACCTCTTGAAATCTCTCATTAATCTTCTTCTTGCTGGGGTAGACATCCCTCACAAATTGGTTAAGTTTCTACTGACGACGGCGGCAGAGGCAGAGGCAGAGGCAGAGGCAGAGGCGACGGCGACGGCGACGGCGACGGCGACGACGGCGACGACG